>NW_027184082.1:4517500-4676095 GCF_041296385.1 Aphelocoma coerulescens
CCTGGTGCCAGAACGGCAGGGACCCAAGTGAGTTTTGCTACATGCAGGTTTGCTTAAAGGCGGTAAGACTTTGACTCATCGTATTATCGATGCTGAAGCCTGAGGAATTCAGAGCGGGTGGCCCCAAAGCCGAGTAAAGCCAGGGACTAAACCTCAAAGCCGAGTGGCAGGAGACCGCAATTTCACGCGGCTAAGCGAGTACCCACAGCAAAGAAGCTATGGATTACGAGGCAGGGACTCGACTCTTAGCTAGTATCCTCTCTAAGAGAGGCGAGATTGTGAAAGACTGAGATCTGAATGCCCTCGTTACGTGGGCCCGGGAACATGGATTATTGAGATACACTTCGCTTTTGTTTTCGACTGAAGCTTGGTGGGAAGTAGGGAACTAATTGTGGCTGTCCACGATTGAGGGTGGAAAGGAAGCTAAAGAAGCTAAAGCTCTCGGCTTAACCTGGAGAGCAGTAACTAGCACTCTCACAGAGATGAAAGCCGAAAGGACAGTGGCCGCGGCAGCCATGGAGGCTTTGGGGCGTGGTGGCTCTGGGAAGGGAACCGACTGGGCTCTTACACAGCGGTGTCCGGGGACCAGGGTGGAGTCCAGGGTTGCACGGTTCTTCGGGCTGGCCGCAGGTAGACCAATTAAGGGCACAGCAGCACCTTTCCGCTGGCTGCGGGAGTTGCTGGACGCGGCGGGGAAGGAAGTTACCCCTCTGATGTCTGAGGGAGAAATGGCTGCAAAGGTGGAAGCAGAGCCCCCTGACTCAGGGGACAGGGCGCAGACAGGTGAAGGAGAAACGGGCTGTCTTAGTGCCTGGCCGAAAGCGGCGGCGGAAACGAGCGATCCTAACTCCCAGCCGAAAGCAGAAGAGCGTAACCCCCCTCTGCCGGACAGCAGAGCAACGTCTGATGGCAAAGCAGCCTCTGCAGTTTCATCACCCGCAGAGCCAGAGCCAGCCAGAGCAGCCGGGGGTCAGCCCCAAGAGGAGGAGAACCACAGAGAGATGATGCAAGAAGTAATCAAAAGGCTTGCTGAATTATCTACACGGCAGGACGCACTGGAGTCCAAAGCTTGTGATATTACGCCATCAGCACCGTGGCGTCCCGTGGCCCCACCGGTCAAGTTAGTACCCAGAGCTCCTACGTTCCCGTCGGGAGAATTGGGCACAGTGCCTACAGCCCCTCCCTTCCCACGAGGGGAAGTGCAGCCATCGTTTCCATCAGCCCCGACCGGGAGGACTGACCCATTGCGAAGGAGATGGAATGGAGTTATCCGTGATGCAATCATTGAGGGTGATTGGCAAGCAGTGGATGCCCTCGCTTGCCCTGTACTGATACAAGGGGACACTGCAAAGTGGGAACCCCATGACTGGAAGCTCTTGCAGCAAGCCAAGCAAACGGTCTGAAGCTGCATGAAGCATTCTGCAGTTTATCCTTTACAGCAGATGTCCTGTGTCCGAATGCATCAGCATCACACAGTTGTTATTAACCCCTTCACAGTTCCTGCTTTGGGAGTGAACGTGGAAGCGGCTAGCACAAGAAGAAGCTAGAAAACACCAAAGTGACACACAAGACCCACTGTATGCGCTCCAAGCTGACATGCTAACTGGGAGCAGGGCTTATGGAGCGATGGTGACGCAACTGACCATGCCCATAGTCATTCATCAGTTGTCACAGACTCTTGCCCACAAAGCCTTGTTGTCAGTACCTGAAAAGAAGAAGTCTCCCCCGTATGCAGCAGTCCGACAGGGGCTGTCAGAGCGATATGGCCAGTTCATCGACCGTTTGTCAGCAGCCTTAAAGGATGCAACTGAGCTCTCTGAAGAGCTCCAAGAGCAAATGTTCCGAATGTAGGAGCTTGGGTGGGTTGGACGGTCGGGACGGACGGAGACGAGAGATCTCTGAAGTCAGATCTTGGAACATGCGGTTTATTGCAAAGGGCGTGGGTACAGGGGCACTGCTTAGAGCTGCCAGCTGCAGCTCGGAGCAGGCCCAAGGTAAGAGCGGAGTAAGTAAGTAAGAGAGAGAGAGAGAGGGCGAGAGTAAGTAAAAAGAGAGTAAAAAGAAGAGACCGAAGTCCTCGTTACAATACAATAAATCATCTTCTGTACTGAATATTCTAATTCTCACTAGCCAATCTAGTACAAGATACAAATCCTATAGCATTTACATACAGCCTATAAGAGTTATTACATTACCATAGAGCGTTACATTTTAACTCCTAAAAACTACTCCTTGGACCCCTTCTGCTGAGCTAGTAGGGTCTGCTCTGACCCTTGGACCTGTCTGCAAGCAGAGGGTATTGTTCAATCAAGAGGGGATTACCTTCAGTCAGCCATACCATTGTTTCCCAGTTGTTCAGTAACTAAGACTTGGTATCTCAAAGGTGGCCTTCATTTCGATGTCGCTTATAGTTTTCATATTCCCAAAATCTTTTGTCAGGCAATCATATTTATAAGGCTTTCCTGTTTCATCTTCCCCAACACCGAACATTTGCCTTTGAAAATGCTAATAGGCAAACTAAGACAATTCTTGCTACGCTGCCCCAGGGAGCGGGTGTAGACGAGATGCTCGTGTGTGCTACCCATGTGGAACAGTCATCTCAAACAGCTGCCTTTACCGCAATGCTGCAGAATGTCCTGCAACAACAGGGACAAGTCATTGCTGCAGCACTGACCAAAGGGATGCCCAGCAAGTGGTGCCGTGCAACTCATACAGGACCCTGGAGTGAGAAGGTGCAGTCAGTATCAGATCCTGAATAAAGTGACTCCACTATTATAACAGCTGGAATTCCGGGGACCCTCGTCACGAGAAGCCTTGGGAGAGGCTGCAGACGTGGCTGAGTGAAGGGGCTGAGAACTTGCCAGATCCACCACTCTCCGTAGCAGGAGAAATAGCGAGACCCTGTGGTGAATATAACAGCTGCCCTGGGTGGTTGCTAGTGACTTGTGGTGGGTGTCGGGGAACCCTCTCCGAAGGCAAAACCAAGAAGGGGAGTTGCATAAATTCTTGGGTATAGCACCAGACCCAGAGAGAGAGTGGGGAATTGTTTTTTGACTGTCTTGAGACAAGGGCATTGGCGGACATCTTTGATCAGCTGTCCGCCCATTTAGATCAAGTGAAGGCAGTTAATTTAGCTAGCATCTATATTTTTACCTGGTGCTTCAGCACCCAGGGCTAACGCTATTTTGCATAAACTTGCTTGCTGGGCGAGGGATGAGTTAAACATAACTTTGCAGATGCTTGAAAAGCTAAGCACAGATGTTACTAGTGTTAGACATGGAATATTACAAAATCAGGCTGCCATTGATTTTCTGCTATTAGCTCACAGCCACGGCTATGAAGAGTTCTAGGGTATGTGCTGTATGAATCTTTCTGACCACTCTGTCTCAATTTACAAGCACCTCTCTGACCTCCAGAGGGGCCTACACAACCTTCGGGAGACAGATGACCCTATTGGAGATTGGCTTAAGGGTCTGGGTATCACCGGATGGCTGCATACCTTGGTAGTAGAAGGCTGCCAATTGCTATTTGTAGTTATATTAGGCTTAATAGTACTTGGGTGTATTTTTTCTTGCCTTAAAGCGGGGCTGCAAAAAATCATTGCCCAGGCCTGGGTTGCCCAAAAAGAAAATGGGGGATATGTAGAGGAATTCCTTGTGGAACGGGGGTATATGATACCCCAGGAGAGCTTGGGCACCCCAGGGTTGTTGCAGAAGTACCCCTGACGGGGCCTCAGGTTGAAGATAGGCTTGCAAGGCACCTGCTAGCCGGCAGCCTTGAACAGCCTTGGGAAAAGGTATACACTAGTCAGCTCCCCTGCTGCTTAGAGGCTTTCTCGTGGGAAAGGGGCATGAACTTTGCAAAGTATAACTTGGTGTAAGTAAACAATAAAGGAGAGCACGATGCTCAAATCGTATCGGTATTCGTGTCGTGTCTCCAGCTGGTTCCCCTGCACCCGGGACCCCCCCCCCCCCCCCCCGGCTAAAGCTCTCTGCCAAAGCACCCAGCCGTAATACCCTTTTTGCTATTGTCTCCTAATTGTCCCTCTTATTAAACTTTTTTTAAATTTTACAGAAGTGAACTTTGTTTTTCACAATTGGTGGCCCATACGGGGAAAAAGACCTCGCCTCTGAGATCTCCCGGGGAACCCAGAGTGGAGGGGTGCCCCCGCCCACTTTTGGCAGCCTCATTTTGTGTTTCCCAGCATGGGTCTGGGGGTTTGCAGGTCAAACCCCCAGAGGACAAGAGAGGAGACAATAAAGAAAAAAGAAAGGAAAGAAAAGGCTCCCTAAGATACCGCAGTAGTTAAGCACATAAAAATCTTGTGAACGAAGTCTCAGAGAAAGGTGAGTATTTTTTTCTTTCCTCTTTTTCTTTGGGGGGGGGGAAAGCAGATATGGGGGATGAAAGTGTGTGTATGAGACACAGGCGGGTTACCCCCAGACCTGCGAAGCGAGTGAGGAGCTTCTGAGGCTGCATTTCTGCTCTCCCGCGAGGGAAGCAGTCAGTAAAGAGGCAAAGCGAAAGATAAAAGGAGTGAAAGAACCCCCAATTTAACTGGGACTGGGTTTCAGGGGAGGGATTGGATCCCTTGAAGAAAGGGGGCCAAGAGTTTCCTAGTACAAACCACGAGGAAACGAGACAAAAAGTAAAAGTGCCCCTAAAAATTTGCCAGGTTGAGGATTGAATCAAAGAAATTTGGGTTTTAAGACGGCCAAATTGAGAATTAAATTCCAAGAAATCTGGGCTTAATTCTGCCAAGTTGAGGATTGAATCCAAGAATTTTGGGTTTTGAGACTGCCATATTGAGGATTAAATCCAAGAAATCCGGGCTTAATTCTGCCAAGTTAAGGATTGAGCCCAAGAAATTTGGGTTTTGAGACTGTCGAATTGAGGATTGGATCCAAGAAATTTGGGCTTAATTCTGCTAAATTGAGGATTAGTCCAAGAAACCTGGAACATTGGGCCCATGGGTGAATATTAGCCAATGATTTGAAATTAAAAGGTACCTTAATCTTGTGTGGTTGTGACTGATAGTGCTTGAGAAAGAGAAATTGGAACAATAAAAAGGAGTGAATGAGAATGAATGAAAATGTATGTGATAGAAATGTTAAACCCTGAAGTATAACTTTATTTTCTGGAGGGAGGCACATTGTATTAAGAGGAGGGAACTTTGGTATTCTAGGTAAGGAAAGGGGAAAGGGAAGATGGGGTCTGGATTGGTTTAAAAAAAAAAAAAAAAAGTGGGAAACAAAGGCCTCGGAAGGGTAGATAAGATTCTGAGAAAATAGGACATAAAACCAGTAAGCAAGAATCAGGAAATAAAAAAAGGAACAGAGGCGAGCCAGCAGAGATACCCCAGGAAAGCCCTCTGGGAGTTATGTTAGCTAACTGGAATACTAACCCAAGTACAAGAAAAAAGAGCAAAGCCAAAATGATACAGTTTTGTATGTTTGATTGGGCCAAGAAAGAAATAAGATCTGACCATGTTTTCTGGCCCAGATATGGCTCTTTTGAAGTTTGGATCTGTCAGGCTTTACAAGTATTTGTAAATTCAAAAGAACCCTTTAATACAGAAGAAGGCAAGTATGCTTCATGATGGGTGGGAAACAGATCCTAAGGGGATAAGAATTTTTAAGTTGTCAGAGACCCCAGAAAAGAAGCAAAGGGAAAACAAGAAAGAGAAGGGCTGGGACCCCCTGGAAGCAATTCCAATATGGGATAAGGGGTGGAATGTCTTGGGGTGACCTTATGATGTGTATCCCATATCGCTGCCTATGCCCAGAAATTAATTTCTGTGTCTTTCTATGCCTCTAAACTGAGCCTGAGAGGGGGAAGGAAAAAACTGAGCAAAACTTTTTCAGGGCAGTTTGCAGCTTGTTCAAGGTCACCCAGAGATAGCAGGTTATTTTTTTTTTCCCAGCTGCGGCAGGGGAGCGAGGAAGCACCCAGCTTGCTGCTTTCCAGTCAGCTTTTGGCCAGTTGTTCAGTTTCTTGTTCTCCGGAGAGAGAGAGAGAGACTGAGAGTTGGACTTTGTTTTTCCTTCTCGGGAATTCCGGATTTTCTCCCTTTTCTACTGGACTGCTTTCAACCTCAGAGCACATCAGGAGGACTTTCCACCGGGCACAGAGGGCCTGGCCCTGGCCCAAGCCCCAGCTCCGAGGAGACCAAAGGGAGGACTCTAACACTTTCCCAGGTTTTTTCCTCCACAGTGAAACATTTTATTATTTAGCCTTATTTTCCTTTTCCCGTGTGTTTGTTAAATAAATAGTTTTATCTCCTTCACTTTCCTTCGAGGAAACCTTATTTTTTCCTGAACCTGGGGGGGAAAGGGGTGGTTGTGCCTTCTCTCAGAGGATATATTTCTAAATTTGGCCAAACCGGAACACCCTCCATTCCCGCTTGCCCCCCTTCAAGCCCAGGCTCCTGTTGCGCCACTCGCAGCTGCACCGCCGGTCTTGGGGCCCGAGGTCCTGCCCGTCCTGGCTCTTATGGCACCACCTGTGGCTCCACCACTTGTCCCAGCGGCGGCAGCTCTGCCGGTAGCCCCAGCGTTCCCGCCGCCCCCTTCAGCCCCTGCGGGTCCTGTGGCAGCCCAGCCCACCGCTTTTGGGGTTCCCTCTGCCCCTACTCTGGCCCTACCCCGGCTCCGGCCCCGGTTCCGATGCCCGTGGCCGTTCTATCAGCACCTGCCGCATCTGTGTTGCCTGCCACGGCTCCGCCGGCAGCCCCGGCATTCCCGCCTCCCCCTCCAGCCCCCGCGGGTCCAGTGGCAGCCCAGCCAGCCACTTTTGGGGTTCCCCGCCCCTGACCCGGCCCCGGTGGCGGCCCCAGTTCCGATGTCCACAGCCATTCCGCCAGCCCCTGACCCCACTGTGTTGTCTGCCACGGCTCCATTGAACCTGGCTTCGGCTCTGCGGGCCACGCTGGGTCTTCCAGCAGCACAGAGTCCTGCCGCCATGACTGCTATAAACCCCATGCAGAGAGTCCACTCTAAAATCTGGTATCCGCCGGAAGAACTTGTCCCCTTGGCGGTTCCAGTAGCAGTCCCCGCCTACTCCCCCCCACTCCTGGAGGAATCAGTTTCGGAGAGGACTCCTACCCCCTATCCCCACCCCCTCGCCTGCGTCACCGTTCCCCTGGCAGCGACCACTTCTGCTCTTCCTCTTAGGGAGGAAGCAACACACCAAAGTACAGGGAGCTCAATTACAGAACAGCCCTCTCCCGACACCCCCCCAAGACAGGAAAGAAGTATCATAAGAGAAAAAGGACACAAGAATTGGGATGGGGAGATCCGTTTGTTCCCTTTAAGGGAAGTTCCAATGGGAGCTGGGAGAACAGGATTTGTAAATGTCCCCCTCACTTCTTCAGAGGTTAGAGATTTTAAAAAATAGATCAAAGGACTATTGGATGATCCTATAGGTACAGCTGAACAATTATATAAATTTTTAGGTCCAAACATTTTCACTTGGGAAGAGATGCAAGAAATAATGAAAATATTATTTTCTCAAGAAGAACGAGAAATGATTAGAGTTGCGGGTATGAGAATTTGGGAAGGAGAAAACCAGCAGGGATCACCAGGAGACCAGAAGATGCCATTGACACCCCCTGTTTGGAATCACAATGAAGAGGCTGGGCGAAGGAATATGAATGATTACCTTGATTTAATAATCAAAGGAATAAAAGAGGCAGCACCTCAAGGGCAGAATTTAAAAAGGGCTTTTGAAGGGCAACAGGGAAAGGAAGAGTCTCCATCTGAATGGTTAGAGAGACTTAGGAGAAATATGAAACAATTTTCTGGGATAGATCCCGAGACAGTAGCTGGGCAGGCTTTACTAAGAGTCAATTTTGTCACTCATGCTTGGCCAGATATTAGGAATAGACTAGAAAAATTGGAAGACTGGCACAAAGGATCATTAAATGACTTAATAAAAGAGGCTCAAAAAGTTTATGTCAGGAAAGATGAAGAAAAAGCCAAAGTAGAAGCAAAAAGTATGGTAGCCACTATGAGAGAAAGTAACTTTCAAAAGAATCTGAAGTCCCCGGATACCACTCCTAAAAATTCAGGCTTTAGAAAAGGGGAAAAGGGAAAAAACAGGAACTCAGTACAAACAAAAACCCAGGAGCATTCTAAAACTGCTTGCTATTACTGTGGAGAAGAAGGGCATTTTAGAAGAGAATGCCCTCACTTAAGGAAGGATGTGAAAATCTTCCAGAAAATAGGCCCAGACGAGGAATAGGGATGTCACCAGCTCTATTTTCTGGGGGATAAATACCATCTAGAGCCTTTGATGACTTTAAAAGTCGGTCCCCAAGAGAAGGAGTGTCATAGGTTAGCAAGCATAGTCCCGGAAGGGATATCCTTGCTAAGGGGTGCTTACAGCTTCCTCTGGGACCTGATAGAACCTATCAGCTGGCCAGTTTGAATATGGACAATTCTTTAAGCCACTTAAAGTTGTGACCGCCTCTGTGATACACACTTAAGAATAGACAAACTCCCCCCCAAGCTCTCTCTCGTTTCCGGCGCTGGGACAGGTGGCTGCAGGCCCCGTGCAGGGGCCAGCAGGCCCGGCCAGGCCCTGCTTGGGCCAGGCCGGGCCGGGCCACCGCCAGCCTGGAGCCATGGGCCTGTTCCAGCCGTGGAACCCCCCCCACTGCCTTGCCGTGGGCGGCCAGAGAGGCTCGGAACCACCCCCCCCCTCTCCACTGCGGCCGAGATTCAGCAAAGCGGCACCTCTGTCCGGCAGAGGTCAGGTGACCAACAGCGATAAGCCACATTCCAGCTGCAAGGCCGAGGTGAGATTAACCCTTTTATTGCCGTGAAGAGCTGAAAACCTGAGGGAAGAGAGAGAGGAGATGCTTAAAGCTGAAAGTCTGTTGTGAAGCTATGATATATCAGAGTATCCCGTTGTAATTTCATGAAGATATGGGGGGTGGAGTGTTCAACTCGTAAGCAATAGGCAGATGCTGCCGCAGATGTAATTTCATGAGAAGTTTGGACAGAGAGAGATGAACCAGATGAACCAGATGAGGACTTTTGCTCCAAAGAGGAAAGGAGAAAACCTCAATTCCTAGAGATGCTCCCAGAGATAGTCTTGAAGATAAGAAAGACCCTTTGCTCCCAGGGAAGGAGAAGGGCCTCTGTTTTTTTTTTTCTGAACAGCTCAACCTTAAAATTGTACCCCAAAAAACTTCAAGAGTGGACCCTCGAAAGCAGTTGCGGGAAAAGCTGCAAGTCGGGGGAAGGGACTCACATCGCAAGCAGAGAGACTCCTCTTCCTAAATGGACTGAACAATATTTGGAAGTGGGTGGCTGTCTCGTTGTGATACTGTTTTCATAGCATGAGCAAAAAGAGACTTCTCTTTCTAAATGGACTGAACAAGGTTATTATGGAAGTGGTAAACAGACTGAACATCTTAAGGGTTGTCTTTACATTGTCAGTGGGAGAAGGGAGGAAGGTGGGGGGAGGAGGAGAGTTCTGAAGGTGGTATAATTTTTTTTTCTTTTCTTCTTTTAGGTCTGTTAATAAACTTCTTTATATTCATTCAAGTTGGTGCCTGCTTTGCATTTCTCCTAATTCTTATCTCACAGAAGATAAACAGTAATGGGTATTTTAGCCCAAACCACTACACTAAATTGGTGTTTCTGCCCGGTTACAAACCCAACCCGCGACAAGGAGTTAGCTCTCTGACCATTTCAAAGTATCCAAATGGACTTTACCGAACTCCCCCAAGTACAGAGGTGGAAATTCTTGTTAGTAATAACAGACCATCTTACCCATTGGGTGGAAGCTGTTCCCACTGTCAGAGCCATAGCCAATGTAGTATGTAAAACCCTCTTAGAACAAATTATTCCCAGGTATGGAATGATTAATAGGATAGACTCAGATAGAGGGACACACTTTACATCAGAAGTTCTACAGCAACTAACTCAAGCCTTGGGAATAAAGTGGGAACTACATACCCCATGGCACCCACAGAGTTCAGGATGGGTAGAGAGGATGAACCAAACTTTAAAGTGAACCTTAACTAAATTAATAATTGAAACTCAAATGTTGTGGGTAAAATGCCTTCCTCTGGCTTTATTGAGGGTTCGGACACAACCCAGGTCAGACCTGGGAGTGTGACCTTATGAAATTATGTTTGGGTTACCCTTTCTGACCACCCAACATGAAACTGCTATCTATGAAGTAGGGGAAATGAGTGTTAAAGGATATGTCAACACAATTTCAAGGACTCTTGAAGATTTGCAGTTAAAAGAGATAATCCCTCAAACTACACCTTTAGACTTTAAAATCCATAATATCCATCCAGGGGAGTGGGTACTAGTAAAAACATGGAAAGAGCAATCTTTAACTCCACAATGGGAAGGTCCTTTTCAGGTGCTAGTGATGACTGAGGAGCAAGGGTGGATCCACGCCAGCAGAATCAAAGGACCCGTGGAAGAACCTAAGGAGTGGACTATAACATCTAAGCCTGGTGATACCAAGTTAACTCTTAAGCAGGAACTGAGTGGTAATGCACTGGGAAGGCCCAAATGATCCAAGAGATACACCAAGAATCACACCTGATTGGGAAATAAGGCCAAGCTTATATCAGTGGTTTCAAGTGTTGCCTGGACAAGTCCTGAGACATCTTTGGTACCCTCCTTGGGGAGGAATACTTCCAGTCCAAACAGGAAGATCAGGACTATTTCGGTCTGAAAGTTCTCATATTCTGGCCTTAGCCTGTGACTTATTTAAAAAAGAAGAGGAATTGTCACTTCCAACAGTGCCATACCATATACCCCATCTGATTCATCCCAATACTGGACATGCTAGCTGGGTTAAATGTAAATGTCTAGACTGTAAAAATTATTGGCATTGTAGTTCACTAAAACGACACTCTCACTGCATGAAGTGTCAAATGCCAAATCTATTCCCCATCCAGGTAGAGCAAAGAACAGCTGAAATAGTAACCTTGCTTTGTGGATGGGAATTACTAGTGCCTGTTGAATGGGAGATACCTGAGGAAGGGTGGGAAGCTACAATTAAGAAGTGTCAAAAGCAATTTGCCTGGAAATTAGTGAAAAGAAAGTGATGAGGAAATAGAGGGCAAGACTGAATTGACCACTGTACTTGCCACCAATAAGATCACATACCCCTGCTGTGGGTAGCAACTCCATAAGCATGGGAGGTGGAGGTATAAGCCATATAGGACCTCTGTTATTCCTTTATCTGTCACTCCTTTTTTGTCTCTTCCTGTGGGAGTGTGTTTGCTTTGGTTCAGTCCGGGTCTCCCCTCTATGTTCCTTAAGTTTGGTGTACCCCAGTTGGCGCCCCCCCTGTTTTATTAAAATCACCCTATATGACAGTTTTGTCTCCTCCCAGGACCCTGTCTGTCACTCTGGCACCCCTCCCAGGCTTCTGGAAAGTTCTAGCCAGGGGGCCAGGTGACTGGTCCTGGGAAAGGAGTCCCTCCGTTCCCCGGTTACAGTTGGTTCCCTTACGTGTCCCTCGTTCTGTTTGCCACACCCTTCCCTTCCCTGGTTGGTTGATCTGTACTCCCCCCCCATGTCTCCCCCCGCCATAAAATCCCTTGCACGAGATCTGCAGGTGCGCAGAATTGGGCACCCCCTGGTGGTTGAGGTCCCCCCGTTCGGAGGGCCAATAAACTTTCTGGATTTAACCCAACTCTGAGCCTGCCCCCTTTCCTCCGCCGTCTGCCTTTATCGCCGCGGTCCCTTGGAAGGACCCACGAGCCAGACCTCTGATCGCTCTGATATCAGAGGCTGGCCCCTGCAGCCGGCTGTGTCCCGAGCTGACCGGGCTGAGTGGGAACTGTTCATAGAGGACACAAAGGCAGCTTGGCGCCCAAGCGTGGGGCTCCCCGTTCTATTGGACCCCACGGAAGGGGCGTCCTCGGGAAAGGCAGCTTGGCGCCCGAGCGTGGGGCCCCCCATTCCATCGGACCCCACGGAAGGGACTGATTGCTTCGGCAAGTGCGTCCTCGGGACGTCAAGCTACCCCAGTTGAAGCACGCTCTGTTTTAGTGAGCTGCGCTCCTGGGGGTGAGGACGGTAGCTTCGCCGGGCCTGCGAAGTCGTTCTCGGTGGAGGAATCGGTCGCCTGGAGCTAACCTGGACTCCAGTCAGGTAAGTATTTTTCCCCGGGGGGGGAAAAACTTACCTCAAAGCCGGTAAAGGCTTTCGGAGGGACCGGTACGGTCCCCGGCTCTCGAAGAGACGAACGTAGGCTGCGCAGCCCCGGGACAAGTGCGGTTAGCTTGTCTCCGGTTGGTTTCTGGGAAACCGGTGTTCTAGGCTTGAAGTTTTAAGCTCCAGACGCTGTGCTGTTGGTGCTATGGGCGCTAAACTCTCCACAGCACAGAAGGGGGTATTTTTCCAAGTTGTGGGACTCCTTGAGGGTGGGGGGATAAGTTTTTCAAAGGGATGTTTAAAAAGGTTTATTCGGTGGTTGTTTCTGCACTTCCCTCAGTGCTCCCAGAATTCGGTTTTGAGCGTTCCCTTTTGGAACGCCGGGGGAGAAAAATTGGCGTGATCTAATTCTGTCAAAGAGAAAGATTTGGAAAAATTCTCCTTTCTGTACTTGCAAATTAGATCGGCTTTAAATAAAATAAGGGAGAGGGAAGGACAAACAACCCCAAATTCCCCAGTTGTTACCCCTAAGCCGTCCCCCAAACCCGTGTCCCCTAAAACGGGCATCCTGAAGAGAGCAACCCTCGATGCGCAGGGCTGCTACCGTCTCCCTGGCTCTCCTCGGGGTTCTCGGAGTCCCCGCTCGGACAGTCCCGGCCAGACTGCCCGAGGTTTATCCCGTTCCCCAGCTTCCCCAGTTATCAGACCCCGAGTTCGGTTTAGCTATCCAGAGAGTTTAGAAAATGCCCTCCCTGCCCAAGGAGGACAAGATGGCTGGCGCCAGGTGGCAGAAACCCCCTCTTGCCTTCCCTCCCGCTCCTCGCCCCGAAATCCCTTTCTCCCGAGTCCCAAGCCCTTTCGCCTCAACCCCTCCTACTCCCAAGTTGGGTCCACCCCTCTTACCCCTCCTACCTGTCACCAGTGCGAGCCCCAGTGCCCCGCCCCCAGAAATCACGATTCCATGCCTGGCTGCCACCTACTACCTGCTTCTGGTTCCCACGCCTGTCCTTCCGGTTCCCACGGTGTCTGGCCGGAAGGGGGAGGGCCTGAGGACCGGAACCCGGAACTGGATCCCATTCCCTCAGCTGCTCCGGTTTTTTATCAGAGGTCCCGGAGAGGAGGAACAACCCATGTCAGCTGGGAACCCCTCTCCCACCAAACAACAAAGGAACTCTGCAAGGCGCAGAAGGAGTTTGGTAGAGAAAGCGAAAATTTTCGCGGCCTTTTAAAGGCAAATCTCTCCGGAGCAGTAATGACATCCTTTGATCTGTGTCAGCTTTTCTCATGCCTGCTTTCCTCAGCAGAGTTTCTGCTCTGGAAGGCGGCATGGGTAAGAGAGCTCCGCAGGCTCCTTCCAGCGCTCTTGCAAAGTTCTGATACAGCCGTTGATGCCGACAATCAGGAACTTACATTGGACCATCTAAGCGGCGAAGGAGATTGGGCTTTGGCGCCGAAGCAGGCTCAAGGCCTGCCTTTGGAGGTTCTGCAACAGGTCAAGGAAGCAGCCGGTAAGGCATTCCTTGGTCTGAGGCCTGATGCGCCCATAGAATCCTACTCGCAGGTCCGGCAGCAACCCACTGAGTCATTCCTAAAGTTTGTGGAGAGACTAACCCGAGCTGTAGAGTTGCAGGTCAAGCAGCCAGCGGCCAGGGAAGAGGTCATTGCAGAAATGGCTATGGTGAATGCCAATCCTCAATGCAAGGCAGCCATCCTGAGCCTCCCCCTGGACCCCCCGCCGACCATACAGACTATGTTAGAAGTTTGCGCTGCAAAGGCACCACACCTGCAACCTACCAGCTCGGAGAGACAGCGGCCCAGAGGAATGGCCTCAGGGGGAACAGCAACGCATCGCCCTGCAGCGGACCAGAGGAAGACCACGGGCCCGAACACCAAACCACCTCCAACTGCGAACGGCCAAAAGCGAACCCCGCAGGCCAGGAACACCTGCTTCCTATGCGACCAGCCTGGACATTGGACAAGGGACTGCCCGCTCAAGCGGCAGTTCCAGCAATTTAAAAAGGAACATGAACCTGGGGGACAGGAGGGCCAACTGCAACGAAAAAACTGAATGGGGAGTGCGCGCCCGCCCCGCGTGAAGACAAAAAAGGGACGGGACGCGAGGGGGAGGGGAAACTTAGAGAGACCAAACTATCGGACACGACTTTAAAACCGGACTTGACTTCCTTTTCTGATGGTTCTTTCAGGTTGCAGCTGTTGACACCGCTCCACCTAAAGACCAAAGAGTGGCATACCGCACCGGTAAGCACTGGTGGTGAGCTGTGGGCAGAAGACCAAGGCCCTGACAGGTATGTCATAGTCAGAAATGTTACCTGCACACCACAAGAGATCGAAGTCGCTCCGGGACTAATAACATCTAGTCCCGAAGGACCCGCTCTCTGGCTGCGCTGTGTCCACCCACCTCTGTTCCTGCCCAGAGGGCAGACAGTAGCCCAGGATATCCCTGTGGAAAGGCCACCCCCAACGGTGTGTGCCACACGTGCTATAGGGACAGAGAAGCCTTGGGTAGGCTGAGAGGTCAACAGAGGGGAGGAAGTCCTGCACCTCAGAGGGCTTCTAGACACAGGGGCAGATGTGACGATCATTCCCACACGAGAATGGCCGGCACATTGGGAACTGCAGAGCGTGGCTGGACACGTGCAAGGTGTAGGGGGCATTCAATTGGCCACACAATCAAAGAGCATCGTGCAAATCAAGGGACTGAGCGGACAATTGGCAAACATACGTCCGTTCGTATTAGACTACAAGGAACCCCTCTTGGGGAGAGACCTCATGCAGCAGTGGGGAGTCACAATTGACCTACCTGACCCCCCGAAAAATTTTTGGGTTGCAGCCACTGAAGAGCTCCCTACTCAAAAACTGAATTGGAAAACTGATCAGCCCATTTGGGTAGAACAGTGGTCGCTCCATGGTGAGAAGTTGAAGGCGCTCGAGAAGCTCGTGGAGGAGCAACTTGAAAAGGGGAATATCGTGGAATCCAACAGCCCCTGGAATTCCCCTGTCTTTGTTATCAAAAAGCCTAACAAAGACAAATGGCGGCTCCTCCAGGACCTTCGTCAAATTAACAATGTTATTGAGGACATGGGCTCTCTCCAACCAGGGATGCCATCCCCAACGATGCTCCCTCAAAATTGGAATCTGGCAGTAATTGACATTAAAGACTGCTTTTTCCAAATTCCCCTGCACCCTGACGATGCCCCGCGTTTTGCCTTCTCGATTCCTGTTATCAATCGAGAAGCCCCAAGGAAAAGATACCATTGGAAGGTGTTGCCGCAGGGTATGAAGAACAGCCCGACCATCTGCCAATGGTATGTCTCTTCCTTGCTTGCCCCAGTTCGTGCAGCAGCAAAAGAGGCCATCATCTTCCATTATATGGATGATGTCCTCGTGTGTGCCCCCGACAATGACATGCTTGCCAGTGTGCTCGACCTGACAATCAATGCATTGGTTGCTGCAGGGTTCGAGCTCCAAGAGGAAAAGATTCAACGGATGCCACCTTGGAAGTACCTGGGCCTAGAAATTACAAAGCGGACCATTGTGCCGCAAAAATTGGCTATTGATACTAACATCAAGACTCTGGCAGATGTCCACCAGCTGTGTGGGTCTTTAAATTGGGTGAGGCCGTGGCTGGGTCTGTCCAACGAAGACCTAGCCCCCCCTTTTTGATTTACTAAAAGAGGGAGAGGAGCTTAGTTCTCCCCGGACACTTGCCCCAGAGGCCCAAACAGCTCTGGAGAGGGTGCAACATCTAATTTCCACCAGGCAGGCAAGCAGGTATAGGCCTGACTTGCCATTCAAGTTCATCATCCTGGGTAACCTGCCACACTTCCAATGGGAAGACAACAAAAAGAAGAGCAAAAAGGACCAGAACCGGAGGGATCCCCTCTTAATCATAGAGTGGGTATTTCTCAGCCATCATCGGTCCAAGAGGATGACACAGCCACAAGAGCTGATGGCTGAACTGATCCGGAAGGCTAGGATCCGGATCAGAGAGTTATCAGGATGTGACTTCGACTGCATCCACGTGCCAATTAGGACAAAAACGGGCCAAATTACTAAGGCAGTGTTGGAGAGTCTGCTTCAAGATTGTGAAGCATTGCAGTTTGCTCTGGAGGGCTACACAGGCCAAATTTCTTTGCATAGGCCAGCCCACAAAATACTTCGGAAATTCAATTCGAATTAAATACAATAAGTGTTCGGAGCAAGGAACCTCTAAAGGCCTTGACAGTTTTTACTGACGCGTCCGGGGCTACTTGGAAAAACCCCCAAACTCAGCGGTGGGAGACTGACCTCAAAGAGGTGGAAGGATCGCCTCAGGTTGCTGAGTTGGACGCAGTCGTCAGGGCTTTCGAAAGGTTCCCCGAACCCCTAAATTTGGTAACAGACTCTGCATATGTTGCAGGGGTAGTCTCCAGAGCCAAGCACGCCATTTTGCGTGAAGTCTCCAACATGGCCTTGTATGAGTTGCTCTCAAAGTTAATAAATCTGGTCTCCCACCGAGAGCAACCATTTTACGTGATGCACCTCAGGTCACACACGGACCTGCCCGGGTTCATCGCAGAAGGCAACAGGAGGGCAGATGCCCTCGCTACGCCAGCTGCGATGGCCCCGACTCCAAACGTGTTTGAGCAGGCCAAAATCAGCCATCAGCTGTTCCATCAGAACGCTCCTGCCCTAGTTCGTCAATTCGATCTAAAGCATGACCAGGCCAGGGCGATTGTGGCTGCATGTCCAGAATGCCACCAGCTAGCTCTTCCTGCCATTAGTACTGGCGCAAACCCCCGTGGACTTAACAGCTGCGAAGTGTGGCAGATGGACATGACACATGTTGCTTCATTCGGCAGAATGAAGTACGTACATGTGTCAGTTGATACCTTCTCAGGAACAGTTTTTGCCTCTGCCCACACAGGGGAAAAGGCTAGCAATGTCCGAAAGCACTTAGTGCAGGCATTCGCTACCCTGGGCATCCCCAAAGTCATCAAAACGGACAATGGCCCAGCGTATACGTCCAAGGAGTTCAGGAGCTTCCTGCAGCAATGGGGAATAGAACACAAGACTGGCATCCCCTGTTCCCCTACAGGTCAGGCCATTGTAGAGAGGGCCCACCAAAACATCAAAAGAATGCTCCAGCGCCAGTGCTCCTCAAAAAAGCTAGAGTCACCTGCTGTCAGGCTCTCAAAGGCATTGTTCACCCTAAATTTCCTCAACTGTGCCTTTGAGAACCTGAACCCTCCAATCGTGCTGCACTTTGGGCGGTCTCAGCGGTTGCAAATGAAAGAAAGGTCTCCGGTGTTGGTTAAGGACCCGGAGACTAGGGAGATACAAGGGCCTTATGAACTAGTTACCTGGGGGAAAGGGTACGCATGTGTATCCACCCCCGAGGGCCCTAGGTGGATCCCATCAAAGTGGGTGAAACCGTGTATCTCCCAGACCGTCAGGAAGGGAGATCAAATACCCCCCAAGACCGGGGTAGGTTAGTCGTGTGCCTCTCTGACCCCTAAGCCCCAAGTTTATCCCAGTTGTTATCCCCAGTTTCAACCTCATTTTTCTAAGTTTTGTTTTAGTTTGGAGACATCGGAGATGGGTCCTGTGCTGTCAATCCGAGCCGTCGCCGGGGTTCTGCAGATCGTCATCACCCTGCAGATGCTCCCATGGCTTGTGTCTTCGTGGATAGTTCCTCAACCGGCAGCCAACGTATGGTCAGTTCTAGCGCATACCATGGGTCAGGACCACATATGCCTATCCACCGCTGCGGCCCAAAACCCCATGGCTACGTGTCTAGTAGGGATCCCTCTCGAGCAAGAAGAATTTACTTCTCTTCCCGAAAAGCTCGAGCCCATGCAAGCTTCATCAAATACAGGTAAGGCCTCTGTTGCCAAGCCGCCTGTCGACTTGCACCGTCCCCGGGTACCTTATCGGAGATGGCCCCCATTCATCTGGCACCGCAGGGGAAAGCGTGACACCGACAACCCCCTTGAAAAATGGCTGCCCCGGCTCCCAAGGGCGAGTAGCGAGCCCCAGGAATTAGACCTCCTGGGGTCATACCCGGCTCGCTATTGCTTCCAGTTTCAGTTTGGGCTGTCCCCAGATCTGGAGGCTTTTAAGATCATTGTCCCAAATCACCAGGAGTACAAAGCAGCCAAATGGTGCCTGGCCGTCAGTAAAGTGACCACTGAAAATCCTCACCGGTCACACCCGAAAAGGTTACCCCGGGGACTGTTCCTCATTTGCGGCGACAGGGCGTGGGCAGGCATCCCCTCTCGCCTATTAGGAGGCCCATGCACAATAGGCCGTTTGACGCTGCTGACACCCAACCAAACAGTAGTCAGTAATTGGGAGAAGAAAACACACCAAACCTCTGAATTGGCAATCAAAACACGTGAATTGGCTGAACTGGACCAGAATTGTGATTCAGAAGTAATCCATTGGTCCAGACCAAAAGGGGTTGCAAACACCGTGCTCTTGCCATGGGTGGCTGCAGCCAAAGCTTTAGGGGAATTAGGCCACTTAGAATGTTGGGTCGCCAAGCAAGCGAACCTTACTTCAAGTGCCCTAAGTGACCTCTTAAAAGACGAGGAACTGACCAGACAAGCCACCCTACAAAATAGGGCGGCCATTGACTTCCTACTCCTCCTCCATGATCACCGGTGTGAGGAGTTCGAAGGACTATGCTGCCTCAATCTATCATCGAGGGCTGAGAACGTCCACAAGACCATCGATAAGATGCAGGCCATGGTGAAGCAGATTCAAAGAGAGACTGGCGACTGGCTCGGCAACATCATCAGCGGATGGGGTTTATCCAGGTGGGCTGGATCCATTCTCCGGACCGGACTGATCTCGTTTTTTATTCTCTTGGTTGTCATAATTATGTTCGGACTGCTGAAAAGACTGCTAACCAACATGATTATGAGCTCATCCTCCCCTGCAGACATCAACCATGCAGAGCTCCCCAAAGACTTTGAACTCGAGCCTATGGCCCAGGAGATGACGTGGTTCGGGGACCTCTACCCAGACTCAGAGTACTGTCCCCAACCCGAATTCATGTCATCTTAAAAAACAAAAAAGGAGGCCTGTTGTGGGAGTGTGTTTGCTTTGGTTCAGTCCGGGTCTCCCCTCTAAGTTCTTTAAGTTTGGTGTACCCCAGTTGGCGCCCCCCCTGTTTTATTAAAATCACCCTATATGACAGTTTTGTCTCCTCCCAGGACCACGTCTGTCACTCTGGCACCCCTCCCAGGCTTCTGGAAAGTTCTAGCCAGGGGGCCAGGTGACTGGTCCTGGGAAAGGAGTCCCTCCCTTCCCCTGTTACAGTTGGTTCCCTTACGTGTCCCTCGTTCTGTTTGCCACACCCTTCCCTTCCCTGGTTGGTTGATCTGTACTCCCCCCCCATGTCTCCCCCCCCCCATAAAATCCCTTGCACGAGATCTGCAGGTGTGCAGAATTGGGCACCCCCTGGTGGTTGAGGTTCCCCCATTCGGAGGGCCAATAAACTTTCTGGATTTAACCCAACTCTGAGCCTGCCCCCTTTCCTCCGCCGTCTGCCTTTATCGCCGCGGTCCCTTGGAAGGACCCACGAGCCAGACCTCTGATCGCTCTGATATCAGAGGCTGGCCCCCGCAGCCTGCTGTGTCCCGAGCTGACCGGGCTGAGTGGGAACTGTTCATAGAGGACACAAAGGCATCTTCCCTCTGGGGATACCGATAAAGCCATGCCATATGTGTTACCAAAAACTGTATATGGAAAAACACCAAGGTTCCTTTTTCATTGTGCATACCCATGTCAGCAGTCACTGTTATAACCCATCCGAAGTAGAAAACTGTATACAAAATGGGAAAAAGTACTGGATTGTAGAAAACTTAAGAACAAGTGGTAGCAGGTTGGGAAGTATATGTCCAAAAGGGGAAAGATGGATTTGTTTCACATGTATTGTTAGGAGTAAAGTCTCAGGCTTAGTAAAAGAACAACTGGTAAACAAAAAGGCAAAGCTAGCGCAGCAATCTAACTCTATATCAAAACCAATTCGTGTATGTGAAACTCAAACAACAATTAGAAAATGAAAAAGATATCTGAAAATTTGAAAAAAAAACCTGTTTGTGGAATTAGGGGAAAGGATAGGTAAAGAGCTTAGTGTAACCAACTGTTGGGTCTGTGGAGGGCCTCTGATGACAGAGGAATGGCCATGGAAAAGCAGTAGCTTAAGCCCAATATAACTCCTTAAGTGGAATCGGACAAGGATAAAGGGAGAAAACAGACCAGAAGGGCGGGTACTAAGTTCAACAGTGATAGGAGAGGAGTGTCTCTGGCGTACCGGGAACAATTTCTTTAACGAAGTAGGAAATACTCCCTGTAAGAGATATAAAGTCAGTAATAGAACTTTTACATGGTGGGTCCCCAAGAAACCAGCTCTGTATTGGACTCAGAGAAAAGCAAAGGAAGAGAATTTTAAGTACAGTAATAAGATCAAACTCTTTCAATGCAATGAGACAAACAAAAATCCTTATTTTGGGATCCCAGACATTTCAGAATTTTGGGGAAATATAAATCAACAAAAATTTGATTACTGGAAGGCACTAGAGGGCCTATTTTGGATATGTGGAAAAAGGGCATATGCAAAGCTCCCCTCTCGGTGGAAAGGGAGTTGTACCCTGGGAATCATACACCCAGGATTATTTCTTTTACCAGAGCCAGACGGAGATCAACTAGGAATACCAGTGTATAAGGATCTAAAAAGAAATAAAAGAGAATTGATTGGAGGATCTCAAAAATGGAGAGACGAGGAATGGCCCGCTGAGGGCATAATTGAAACATATCGGCCAGCCACTTGGGCATAAGATGGTAGTTGGGAATATCAAACCCCAATTTACATGCTGAATCGGATTATCAGACTCCAAGCAGTTGTAGAAATAATAACGAACCAAAGTGGTCAGGCATTGGAATTACTAGCTAGCCAACAAAGCCAAACAAGAGCTGCGGTGTGTCAGAATAGGTTGGCTTTGGACTATGTATTGGCTGAAGAAGGAGGTGTTTGTTGAAAATTTAATACATCAGATTGTTGTTTGAAGATAGATGACCATGGGGATGCCATCCTAGATATAGCCAAAAATATCAGAAAAATAGCCCATGTACCGGTCCAAAAAAGTGGGAATCTGCACTAAAACTTAGCTGGTGGGAAAATGTATTGGGAATAGAATGATGGAAGAAGCTAGGTTTCTTCATTTTATGTGCCACCACAGGCTTGATATTTCTCCCTTGCTTGGTTCCCTGTTTTATTCGATTAATATCTACCGTAGTCCAAGGCATGCAAATAGTACCAATGCCTGTGGAACCAAAATTGGCTACATCTGGAACGGCACAAAAGATCATGGTTTAAAGAAGCAAAATGATATCAAAGACCCCTTTGAAGAAGCAAGATTGATTTGTGAAAAAAATGAGCAAATAATAAAGGCTAGAAAACAAGGTAAACTGCTCAAGCCAAATGATCTGTAACAAAAGGAAAAGCGAGGTATTGTTATGAATGTATTGTCATGTTGGCTTTTCACATGTTACATAATGTAAGAAAAACTTTACCTAGGTTCTGTAATGTAATACATGATATAGAATGTCTATTGTTTATGTGTTGGAGAATGGTTAGAGGATCAGGGACATGGATCATTGATAAAGACAAATCAATAAAAGAACTGTACAAAGCAAAGGCCTGCAAGCAAAGGCCTGCATGAGAAAAAGCCTCCATGAGAAAATGCCGGGCCTGAGAACCAAAAGGGAGTTTTTAGGAGGTACAGTGCTGTTCTGATAAAGATGCGCTGACCATGAGAAGGGAGGAAGATCTTTGATCTCTCAAGACAAAACATAAATAATAGAAGCTTGCCAAATGTAGTCTTTTATCTAACCCAATTATGTAGAAGTAAGAATGTGCTTTTGTAAGCTTAAACCAATCAAGAACTGACAAGCATATATACTGATACTATATAAGTGCCTCTGTATTGCTAATAAACGAAGCTTGCATTATCAATCACATTGATTGCCTGCATGTTTTCCCCCACCGGAAAGTCAGCATTTATGTAGTCAATTTAGAAAAGATAAGCAGAGAAAGTCTTTACATTCCTGGAGTATCTTATCAGAGAAGAAAAAAACCAGAAACCAGAGAGAAGAATTTATGGAGGGAGCAGAGACAGAATGGAGCCAAGGAGGAAGATAAGGCTGATGGGATGATACATAGAAACTCCAAAGAATTTATGAATCATGCATGATTGTGATGAATATGCAATAAGAGACGCACTTTTAAAGATGATCTTTTGGATGTAGAGGTGTGCCTTTGTCTCTCTGCCAAAGCACCTGGCCGTAATACCCTTTTTGCTGTTGTATCCTAATTGTCCCTTTTATTAAACTTTTTTTTAAATTTTACAAAGAGTGAACCTCATTTTTCACAAATGTGAAAGCCTTTTGCGGTTTCCGAGCATCAGGGACTTTCATAAAAGTGTGATATGCATCATCCCTAATATCACCTAGGGCTTCGCGGGGGAAATCCCGCTCTTGAGCTTCTGGCTGAAAATGCTGGCCTGTTCTCATGAGGTGGTCAAGGGTTAAAGCTGCAAGCTGTTGATTTGCATTCCCCGAATAAGTTAACAATCTAGCTTCTAACAACCTCCTCCACTCTGCCTCCCACAGCGCATACTGCATAGACAAAAGCAGCAGCTGGGAAAATGATTTTAAATCGTGGGGAGTCATAGCATAATAATTGAGCACAGTAGAAAGCATATTAGTAAAATAAGGAGAACAAACACCATACTCTGTTACGGTTCATCTTAATTCCTTAATAACTGAAAAAGGCAGACCTTCCCAGACAGGGGGTCTCTGACCGTGATAGATCACTGGCACCACTATGGCTTGAGCGATATCAAAGCAGCCTGATTCTAACGCCTTTTGCCAAAGTTTACGCCAGTTATTATGCAGAATAGGGATGTGAAAAACAAGGTTCACTCTCCTGTTAGGATTTAAAGTTTAATAAAGAACACAAAGGGACAAAGATAATAAAACAAAATTCACAGCGCTGGGTGCTTTGGGCACTCAGCCAAGAGCACACCTGTTATTTCGGAGACACTCTTTACATACCTGTCCTATTGCATCAGCCTAGTGCATATTCATAATCAATTATGCGTATTCAAACTTTTCCCCAAACTAGTTTACATGTTCTAGGAGGTGTTTAGCATGGCTCCTCCTTGGGTCCGCCTTTTTAGAGCATGCGCATTTCTTGGCTGTGCTTTTAGTCAGTTTTTATTATCACTTCTAGAGTGGACTTTGGTGGATGGTTTCTGCAGACGGTAGTTGCCGATAGTTGGCATGTCAGTAGCAGGGGTCTTCAACACACGTTGGTTGGATGTTATCCAACCAAGAAGACAGTTCACAAGCATAACTATATCAGCTATTTCACTATTATGTCTAAGTTTTTAGTTAATGACAGAAATAAAGGCATTAGTTATTGTTACAAAATGATATTTTTATAACAAAGCTACTTTTGCATATAGCATCTATTTGTAGAAAGCCACTAATATAATATGCATCTGTCTCGGTTTGAAAGACAGGTGTCTGCTAAGGAAGGCAGAAGCCCCCCTTGAAGTGGCAAATATAACCCCTTTCCCCCTCAGTTATTATGATTTTGAAATCAAGGGTCTTTAGGCAGAGATGTGGGAAATAGGAATAACAGTTCTTTACTATATATATATTTATAGATAGATAGATAGATATATAACCAGTCGAACAAAACAACAACAACTATGACAATAACAGCAAACACAAACCCAGACCCAGCCTTCTCGGCTGTCAGGCTACTCCCCCTCAGGTGCAGTTCCGCTCGCAGCCGACAGGGATCGCTGGCGGCTCCCGGTGAGCAGGGCGGGTGCAATGGTTCCCCCGCGGCTGCAGGAGGCGCTCCGGAGCGAGCTCGGGGAACACGCGGCACTGGCAGCCTGGGATCCCGGGGAAGGGTGGAACAAAGGCTTCACAAACCCTGGGCAGCCGGTCCTGGACTCCCGGAACAGCAGGCTGGAAATGGCAAGGCCGGAGCGGCAGGCACAAACACAAATCCCGGGTGGCAGACGAGATGTATCCAAAAGGGGAACCCCCCGGGGCTCCAGGCAGGCAGGGTGAGCACGGCTACAGCGTGACGAAGGCTCGAAACGGCAGCGGGGCAGGGCGGCCACAGCCCAGCCTCCAGCAGGGCAGGGAAAGCAGCCTTGGGATCCCGGTGTTGTTTCCAGCAGAGAGGAAAGACTCTGAAAACGGGAACCAGCAGCTCTTCTCTCCGCGGCTTCTCTCTCCAGACGCTGAGAGCGAACTCCCAACATGCCCAGGTGAAACAAAGAGTAGCCAGGCCCACCCCACCCCCAAAAACGAGGTGCTTTTGTCTTTCTTAAGTATAGTCATTTGTCCCCTAGCAACATGCATATGGGAGAAAATTCCTCTAACAGAAAAAAAACTAGGACAAAACTAAAACCCCAACAGCATCTATTACAATAACAAAGCCACTTTAACATCATTCATTTTAACATTTGCAGAAAGCCAATATTATAACATTTATCTATCACAGAGAGATATGAATCAGGCTTCTTTTCAGGGTCCGAAGGTCCGGCATCAAAGGAGTCATCATCAAATTCCAAGTCCCCATCAGAAGTGACAAATTGCATTGTGAGAGCCTGTGCCCGACCACTGGCAGCTTGCGCCTCTGCAGGTGGCAGAGGCACAAAAGAAGGCAAAGACTCTGCTGCAATGCTCTGGCAGGGGGTCTGAATTGCGGAGGGGCCGAAGCAGGGGGGCGTGGCGCAGCGGGCAGCGCGGCAGGCAGAGCGGCAGGCAGTGCAGCAGAGCTGAAGCGCTGCAGCCAAAGCCTGCAGCAGTAGCCGACTTTGCCCCGGCAGTCTCCTGAGCTCTAAGGGTTTCCAAGACAGCTCGCCAGACAGGTAACAAATCAGCTACTAATTTATCACCTTTAGTTGCTCTGTCCCAGAGTTTCACTCCCACATCATCTCTGTGCCAGTTTGGACAAATTTGGAGGAAAATATCCTCTGATAGAAGGCAGGTTACAATCACCCTTCCCCCACCAGGTTCAGAAAAAAAAAAATTCGGAGGAAAGTGAAAGAGAGAAAAAACCTATTTATTTAACAAACACACAGGAAAGGAATAATAATGCTGAATAATAAAACCTCTCGCTGTGGAGAGAAACCTGGGAAGATTTCAGAGTCCTTCTGAAGGTGTGGTCTCTCTCCTCCTCGGAGCTGGGTTGGTGTGGGCCCACTTCCAGGGCTGTGGTGGAAAATTCTCCCAATGTGTTCTGATGTTGTTGAAACAGTCCAGAAGAGAAGAAGGGAAAAGCCGAACTCCCAGGAAAACAAAGTTCAACTCTCCATCTCCCTCTGGAGAAAAGGAGCCGAAAACTGGCTGAAAAGCAAGAAGGATGCTTCCTCAGCTCTTCTCACCGCAGCAGCAGAATGCAGAGGAGTGTGTATCTGTGTCCTTGAACAACTGCTTTGAAAAGGTTTTGCTCAGTTTTTTCTCTCGCCCCTCTCGGGCTCAGTTTAAAGGCACAGAAAGGCACAGGATTGACTTTTGGGGCATAGAGCAGCGATAAGGAATACACATCACAAAGTCACTCCAAGACATTCCACTCCTTATCCCATATCGTCAGCTCAATGACCAAACAAATATATTCTAACCCTACACACACACCAATACATATATATATATACATATGTACAGCTATGTACAAACAGTGACAGTGACACGCAGCAAGCAGTAGTACACAGGCATTCCACATTACATGTGGCTCTAACCCAACATCAAATCTCCCTGAGGTACACAACGTGCTGTTCCATCTCTCTGCATTACCCACCATGTGCAACCAGGTCCCTGAGCAAAGACAACCCCATGAATGGGTTTGTCTGTACTAGAAGCAGAATTAACCCAAACAGTCCTCCTTAACAGTTGTCTGACATGCACTACTGGGACTTTATTTTTGTCTACTGTATGCAGGGGTTCAGATTGAACTGGGCCAGCTCTATTGGTGGAACTTTGGGTGTTAACTAACCAGGTGGCCTTTGCTAGATGTTGTTCCCAATTCTTAAAAGTTCCCCCACCTAGTGCTTTCAAGGCAGTTTTCAACAACCCATTGCACCGTTCTACTTTGCCTGCAGCTGGTGCATGGTAAGGGATATGGTACACCCACTCAATGCCATGTTCCCTAGCCCAGGTGTTGATAAGGCTGTTCTTAAAATGAGTCCCATTGTCAGATTCAATTCTCTCAGGGCTGCCATGCCTCCAAAGGACTTGCTTTTTAAGACCCAAGATGGTGTTACGGGCCGTAGCATGAGGCACAGGGTCGATCTCCAGCCATCCCATGGTGGCTTCTACCATTGTGAGCACATAGCACTTGCCTTGGCATGTTTGAGGCAGTGTGATGTAATCAATTTGTCGGGCTTCCCCATATTTGTATTTGGACCACCACCCACCATAGCACAGGAGTTTCACCCGCTTGCCTTGCTTGATCGCAGCACATGTCTCACAGTCATGGATCACCTGGGAGATACTGTCCATGGTTAGATCCACCCCTCGGTCTTGTGCCCACCTATAGGCGGCATCTCTGCTTTGATGTCCTGAGACATCATGGGCCCATCGAGCTAGGAACAACTTTCCCTTGTATTTCCAATCTAAGTCTATCTGTGATACTTCTATCTTTGCAGCTTGATTTATTTCATTGTTTTGGTGCTCTTCATTAGCCCTACTCTTGGGGACATGGGCATCTTCATGACAGACTCTCACAGATAGCTTTTTTACCCAGGCAGGGATGTCTTTCCACTCTTCAGCAGCCCAGATTGGTTTTTCCCCTACGCTGCCAATTAGCTTTTTCCCACTTTTCCAGCCATCCCCACAGAGCATTGGCTACCATCCATGAATTAGTGTAGAGGTAGAGCTTTATCTACTTCTTTCTTTCAGCAATGCCCAGGGCCACCTGAACAGCTTTGAGTTCGGCAAGTTAGCTCTATCCACCTTCTCTTTCAGTGGCTTCTACAACCTGTCATGTGGGACTCTATACGGCTGCTTTCTACTTTCGTTTCATCCCTACAATGCAACAAGAACCATGAATGAAAAGAGCATAGTGTGTGTCTTCTGATGGCAGTTGGTTGTACGGTGGAGCTTTGTTGGGAAATAGAATTATTGGGATGAATAAAAGAACTGTAGCAAGAGCCTGCAAGAAAAAGGCCTGTGTGTGAGAAAAAACTCTCCATGAGAAGATTCTTGTGTGAGAAAAGGCCTGGGGAACAAAGAGGGAGGTGGAAGACTTCCAGCTGTTCAGATAAGACCCAGAGAAGGGAGGTAAACATTGGATTCTTTTAATCATAACATAACTAATAGAAACTTGCCAATGTAAGTCCAATTAGGTAGAAGTAGAAATGCGCTTTGATAAGCTTTAAGCCACTTAGGAGTTAACAAGCTGGTATACTATATAAGTGCCTTTGGATTGTCAATAAACTGAGTTTTGCGCTTATCAACCATATTGGCTGGTCTCCATATTCCTCCCCCCGCCGGAGCCGGGCCCTCTCTCCTTTTTACAATTCCAACAGAGCTTCTTCAGCACGTGTCACTTGTTCTTGTTTTTCTTCATCACTGAGACCAAAGTTTTCACCTTCAGGCCAATTTGTGATTATTTCCAAAATCCCAGGGTGATTCAGTTTTCCGATACAGGCGCGCTGTGGGATGAGAGCAATCCATTTGCTTCATGTGGCATTGGTGGAATGGTGGGTAGATGGGATTTCTGCTTTGAACATCCACCCCAGGACTGGTAGACGGGGTGCCGGGAGGAGTTGTGCTTCAGTGCAGATTACTTCTGAGGCGGCATGTACTCTTTCATAAGCTGCCAAGATTTCCTTCTCTGTTGGGGTGTAGTTGGCTTCAGACCCTTTGTAGCTTCGATTACAGAATCCTAGTGGCCTGCCTTGAGTCTCACCAGTCACCTTCTGCCAGAGGCTACAGGACAGACCATGGCTCCCAGCTGCAGAGTAGAGCACGTTCTTCACTCCTGGTCCTGTCCTGACTGGGCCAAAGGCTACTGCATGAGCAATCGCCTGCTTGATCTGGGTGAAGGCTTGTTACTGTTCAGAGCCCCGGTGGAAATCGTTCTTCTTTCAGGCAACCAGGTAGTGGGGACTCACAATCTGGCTGTACTCAGGAATATGCATCCACCAAAAGCCTATGGCACCTAGGAAAGCTTGCGTTTCCTTCTTGTTCCTTGGTGGAGACATTGCTGTGATCTTATTGATGACCTCAGTGGGAATCTGATGCCATCCATCTTGCCACTTTACTCCCAGAAACTGGATCTCTTGAGCAGGTCCCTTGACTTTGCTCCTCTTGATGGCAAAGCCAGCTTCTAGGAGAATCTCTATGATTTTCTCTCCTTTCTCAAACATTTCCTTTGCTGTGTTCCCCCACACAATGATGTCATCAATGTACTGCAGATGTTCTGGAGCCTCACCCTTTTCCAGAGCAGTCTGGATCAGTCCATGGCAGATCGTAGGACTGTGCTTCCACCCCTGGGGCAATTGGTTCCAGGTGTTCTGCACACCCCTCCAGGTGAAGGCAAACGGAGGTCTGCACTCTGCTGCCAGAGAAATGGAGAAAAATGCATTGGCAATATCAATAGTGGCATACAACTTTGCTGCTTTGGACTCCAGCTCGTACTGGAGCTCCAATATGTCCGGCACAGCAGCGCTCAACGGTGGAGTCACTTCATTCAAGGCACGATAGTCCACAGTCAATCTCCATTCTCCTTCAGATTTGCGTACAGGCCAAATGGGACTGTTGAAGGGTGAGTGGGTCTTGCTGAACACTCCTTGGCTCTCCAGCTCATGGATCATCTTGTGGATGGGAATCACAGCATCTCGAGTTGTCCAGTACTGTCGGCGATGCACTGTTGAGGTGGCAATTGGTACTCTTTGTTCTTTGACCTTCAGAAGGCCTACTGCAGATGGGTTCTCTGATAGTCCAGGCAAGGTGTTCAATTGATAATGCCCTCTGTCTCCACAGTAGCTATCCCAAATGCCCACCTGAGTCCCTTTGGTTCTCTGATATATCTTCTTTGGAGGAAGTCTATGCCCAAAATGCACGGGGTCTCTGGACCAGTCACAATGAGATGTTTCTTCCACTTATTTCCAGTCAGGCTCACCTCAGCTTCCACCAGGGTCAAATCCTGTGATCCACCTGTCACGCCAGCAATAGAAACAGATTCTGCCCCCACATGTTGCGATGACACTGCGCACCAGTGTCAACCAAGGCATCATATTTTTGTGGTTTTGATGTACCAGGCCAACGAATCCACACAGTCCAAAAAACACGGTTTTCCCTGGCCTCTACCTGGCTAGAGGCAGGGCCCCTCTAGTCTTGGTTATCCTTCTTTCCCTGGGCATACATTTTAGAGGTTCCTTCAAGGGGATCGGTCTTGTAAATGAATCGATGACTTAGGTGAGGAGAGACATTGCAGGCAACCGATACAATTGATATAAGCAAGCTCCATTTATTAGCAATACAAAGGCACTTATATAGTTTATTGAATACAAGCTTATCAGTTCTTTAATTAGTTGAAACTTACAAAGACACATTCTGACCTCTACATAATTGGGTTAGATAAAAGACTACATTTGGCAAGCTTCTTATTATTTATGTTTTGTCTTGAGAGATCAAAGATCTTCCTCCCTTCTTAGGGATGGTCCATCTTATCAGCACAGCTGCACCTTCTCAAAACTCCCTTCTGGTTCCCAGCCTGGTTTCTCACACAGGGATTTGTCTCATGTAGAATTTTTCTCACACAGGCCTTTTTACTTGTACAGTTGAATTATTGATCCAATAATTCTATCAATGAGCCATGTCCCTGCTCCTCTAGCCATTCTCCAACAGATCGGACTTGTCATCTTCTCTTCCATCATACCTGGCATTTCAGGTACAGGCAACTGGAGCTACTTCCTTTTTGGTCGAACTTCCTTTCTGAGTCTTGCACTCCTTCAATTCACGCACTCGTGCTGCTAGAGCAGAAGTGGGTTGTCTATCCCACCTCCTCATGTTTTCCCCACTGTCACACAGGAAAAACCACAGCTCACCTTGTGGGGTGTACCTTTTCTCTGTAGCTGGGGGACGTCAGCATTTGGTAACAGCATTTCTGATCTGTACTGCTGAGATTTGGAGAAGGCCCTCTTTAATCTCCTTCTTGAGTTCTTGGTGATTCTTCTCTATCTTATCTTCCACTTTTGGCAGATGTATTTTCACAGCTACAATCCCTGCATTTGTTGGGCCATGAACGACATCTGCATATGCTCGGAGGTTCGTCACCATATCCCACACGGTCTCAATCTGGTCATCCTTCTTCATCATTGCTAAGGCAGAAGCGTATTCTTGTGGCCCAAGTCATATGAGTTTTCGCCACATCGCTGCATCAACTCTGTTGCAGTCTGGACTCCTCAATCACTCCTCAATCCTGGGTCATTCATATAGACAATCTCTACTACCACTAGTTCTCTCAATCCTTGGATCCCATGTTCTATTTTCTTCCACTCGGTTTGCTGCATATATGTGAGAAATGAGACAACTCTTAGTTAAAAATTAAGATAATTTATTAAAACGGAAAAATTGAAAAATTGCAAAAATTAGCAAAATATAAAAATTTGGGATCCTAGTGGCTCAGGAGGTATGCCCCAGGAGCACAGGGATTAGAGATCTTCAGGCTTAGACAGCACTGGACCTCTGGTGGAAGAACTTGCAGTGCTGGGCTGACTTTTAGCTAATCCAAAAGTCAAAGGTAAAAATTATTCAAGGCTCCTTAAAAGGAGTAAGGCTTACCCAGCACTGACCTCTACCTCAGCAAAGCTGGAGAGAGAAAAAAGGGGCGTGTTTTTCTCTGGCTCCTTGTTTTATTGTGCCTTTGCTCCACCCACAGCCCGCCCACAGCCCACCCCTTCGGTTTAAGGTGATTGGTGTTTTCCCTTTGACAGATTATCTCTGTCCACCAATGGCTCATCCTTGTCAGAGGGGTGGTATTAGTTGAGATAAGGGTCATTAAAATTCAGGTTGCCATGGAGCTTACTTACAGGGTAATGGCTGTGGGGCTGGGCTGTTTGTTGGAACTGGGGTTTTGAAATTTGCCTTGGAACCAAAGTACAAGTAAAAGCACCTAAAAAAGTACTAAAATACATCCAACATCTTAAAACACTTGTAAAAGTATACAGTAAACACAGGAAAGATAACTCTTATGGTGTACAAGTGATTAATGGAACTTAATTTTTGGTACCTGGGCTGATGGGTTAATTTTAACATTCAATTAAAAAATATTTAACTCCAAATTAATTAATTAAAGCACTTAATATGCAAAGACCAAGCACAAATAGGGATTTCATGTATGACAATATAGTAATTGTCTGCTCACAGATATTTTTCATTCACGCATGTCAAGACCCGTCTCCAGACACTGACAGAGTTAGCCCTCCTTATTATCGCTTGGTCGACAGCCAGATCACGTGACAGGGATCTTAAATGCCTCTCTTCAGCACCCTCCAGCATTATATCATCTCCTGCAGCATCCCAAATACAGACCATCCAACTTATTATGGATTCATCAGACAATTGGGTGTAGTCCTTTTTACTAGTTTGAAAACAAACCAGTGGGAGGCACCAAGTCAGAATAACAATTTAATAGGGAAATTAAGAAAAAAGGAAAAAAAGGCAGAAAAACACTGGTTTAAACTGACATTCAGGATACAACCTGACACCCTGTTAGGGTGGCAGTAGCAGTCCGATAAAATGGTGGCTGCAGTCCTCCTGAAGTGGTGGATGTGGTTCTGTTGAAGCGGTGATCCTGTAGAAAGGGTCTGCTCTTCCTCTGAAAGATCCAGTGGTGGCTATGTAGCTCTTGTCCTCTGGGAATCCAGTGGAAAGGGTTGTCTGTGGTGTATGGAATCTCAGATTATATCCAGGATGGAATGCTTGGTTCCTCCTTCTGGGTGGAGCATCTCACAATGGGATGATTAGTCATGAGGCAAGGCGTTGATGGGCTCATTAACAGAAGATAGTCCGGAGGGAAGAGGCAAGGAAACACTGCCCCACCTGGTTTCAACAGCGCATGAGGATGGTAATAGAATACATTGCAACCCAGGACACCTTTCTTAGGCTATGAAGGTCCTTTATGGACATGGACTCAGTAATGGTTTCTGTGCCTGAGCCAGTTGGTGCCTTTGAGATTCCTTCATCATCATCTTTCACTGGACGATCGGTTTTGGTTGTGTGCTTTTTCCTCGTGACAGGAGACACTGTCAATGGCTTAGGCTTGCTGTCTGGTTTGGTTTGCAGCCTGAGTGACTAAGGTGTCTGCTGATTTATCTTTCTGGCCCCCTGCCTTTATCTACTGCTTTACAGTACTTAGCAGTGTGCGATAGGCATATGCCAAGGCCCAGCGAGTTGCAATGAGATTTTGCTCATTAGAATTGATTGTCATCGCATTTCTCTTTCAGATGTTTTCCTACCTCAGCTGGCTTCTGAATTTGTTCAGGGGGGAAATTCCAAGCTATTGGGACAGAAAATTCCTTCAGGGTCTGGCCCATATCTTCCCATTCCCCACACCACTCAGGATTTTCCACCTCTGGGTCAGGTGTCTCATCAGTCACCCTGGAAATCTGAGTTCTGATTCTAGGCAAACTGCAAACCATATAGAGGAATACCAGGAAGGTGGTGTCTTTAACATCCAGGGGAAACTGAACATTCTCAAAAGATACTGTATTAAATATAAAGGGGAAGGAGATTAAAGGCTGGGAAACTCCATCTCTTCTTCTAACAAACTGGGTGCAATTACTAATAAACCCTCAAAACAAGCTACTGAAACTAGGACTGGGATTAGGATGGAGAAACCACATATCATACACACTTTGAACAACTGCCTGTACCTCTGTTAACTTCTTATAAATCACTATCACTGAGCACAGGAAAATAGAAATCCAGATTTGTGCCCCTGCTCAGTAAAAGTTACATATCAGGGACAAGATCGGAGCAAGTTGTGGATAGGCAAATAAGCCTAGGGACCAGAAAGACAGTTGTACCTCAAACAGGCCTAGGGACCAGAAAGACATTAGCACCTCAAGCCAGAAAGACATTATAAACTCAACTAACATGGTGACTATTTACCCCAATACAAAGTAATTAAATCCAAATTGAAATGTTATTAGTACGGGCATTTCTACTTTCCTCTGAGCCACGCAGTTGGGCGCCACTAATTATTTGTGCCGGATTGGACAAATTTGGAGGAAAAATATCCTCTGATGGAAGGCAGGTTACAACCAACCCTCCCCCACCAGGTTCAGAAAAAAATTGTCCTCGGAGGAAAATAAAAAGGGAAAAAACCTATTTTTTTAACAGACACACAGGAAAAGAATAATAATGCTGAATAATAAAACCTCTCACCGTGGAGACAAACCTGGGAAGATTTCAGAGTCCTTCTGAAGGTGTGGTCTCTCTCCTCCTCCTTTGAGCGGCGTCGGTGTGGGCCCACCTCCAGGGCTGTGGTGGAAAATTCTCCCAGTGTATTCTGATGTTGAAACAGTCCAGAAGAGAAGAAGGGAAAAACTGAAGTCCCAGGAAAACAAAGTTCAACTCTCCATCTCCCTCTGGAGAAAAGGAGCCAAAAGCTGGCTGAAAAGCAAGAAGGGTTCTTCCTCCGCACTTGCTACCGCAGCAGGAGAACGCAGAGGAGTGTGCATCTGTGTCCTTGAACAACTGTTTTGAAAAGTCCGTTCGGTTTTTCCTCTCCCCCCTCTCAGGCTCAGTTTAAAGGCACAGAAAGCACAGGATTGATTTTCTGGGCATAGAGCAGCTATAGGGGATGCACATCATAAAGTCACCCCAAGATGGTACCATAGTTCCGCTTAAAAAGCCATGGCGGGGCTTAACCCTTGAAGGTGTGATTCTGCCCAGTGTAGGATCAGCTTAAGAGAGGGAGAAGCAACAGACTTACCTTGCTTCTCCAAAAGTTTAGACATAAGTTCATAAACACGCTTCTTTTCTGAGGACATATTACTGCCCATGTTCCCCACAGCTCACCTTCAAAACCTGAAGGGATTAATGTCAGCTGAACTTCCCATTTCCTTTCTATGGACACTTCAAAGTTCTGTAGGGCGTCTCCACCGGTCGCGCAGGTAAGCGAATTGTCGTATCCTCACTGGAGTACACCATTTGCGGAGATTGAGACAAAAGACATGGACTCTGCTGGATACTAGTAAAGCAGCAAGCAAAGTCAGTTTATTACAGAAATCGCCAGCATTTTATAGTTCTCTAACTTCCGGACAAATTCTTCCACTCAGACTTCCTTTGCCTCTGTTCCCATACCAACACTATCAAGTCCTTGCAGACACCCCCTCGTGCCAGCGGTGACCTCGTTCGCATCTTCTTTACGCTATAGCGGTCAGGTTGTGGCATCCTCTTCGTTCCGTCTTGGCTTCTTGTTCTTTCCTTGAGCTTTATCTGTCCCACATTTTCCACTGTACCAAAGCTAAAAGATCTGTACAGCTATCAGCCTTCATCGCTGTCTGGTTCCTGACACCACAGAATGTACAGTTTCTATATATCATATTACACTTACTGAGTGAAGGGGGGAAAACTGTTTTTTCCTGATGTGATGGTGATGGATGCTACTTGCCAATTTTAGTATGGGCTCAAATCATGACCCACTGAAGGAAATTAAAAGTTCCTCACTGAACTGTGTTGGTTTGGGTGAAATTATAAATGCCCATTCTCTGTTATGAGTATTCTTAGATATTTATCTCTTTTTTGTACTGTGATTTGTCTCATATTTTGAGAGATAAACTGTGTCAGTGCTATAATGTGACATACAGATGCATTGCACTTGAACATGAAACATGCCATCCAAGAGCAAATGAGATTTAAGATTAATATCTATATGGGAGAGCCTATATATTCCTTGTACCTGGTGGCAGAAACCCTTGAAAACCAAAGGTCATCACAACAGATATAATGTTTGAGTTGTGGTGAATGTGGTATTATTTCCATGAGGGTAAATTCTTCATAAAGAGATTTCAGTCTCAGAATTTCTGCTAATGATATTGCTTGCTGTAATTATACCCAGACTCAAACTGAAGTTTACCTTGCTGTCAGAAGACTAGCTAAGGGACCTTTTTTTAAAAAAAAAATGTTTATAAACCAGTGAGATAAAGGAACTTTGGAAAGTTGGTATTGAAAAATGATTGTCATGAATTTTGCAATTGGATGTTAGGTTTTTGGTTAAAACCAATGGTTTGTAATAGTTTTAGATTTGTGGGCATTCAGAAACCTTACACAGTGCTAGCCATTTTAGAAACTTTGCATTTTTAATTTATACTATAGTATATGAAATTGAATTTCTTGATTACCCTTTTTAGGCCCATTAAAAACAGTCCACAGATCACCACTTAAAACCAGTACTTTAAACAACTGGTTTCCTTAAATGATACAATTAGACTTGTAATTAATTACATCGTTGAGAAAAAAACAGATTTAAAAGATCACACTTAGCATTTATTTCTTCTTCCATCAATTTGAAATTATATTTTGATATGAAAAGAAAAAGTGTCATTAAAAAAATATGAGTGATTAGGATACAAAAAATGTGAGTACATAATCTGTTGATGGATGGAAAGTAGAGCTACTACAAGCAGAAGTGTTGTAGGTTGGTCGATTTTGAATGATTATTATAATTCACTTAAGATAGAACCAAATGTAATAGTGTTGTGGCCTTTGACTTTAACAAAGATTGATGTTTGGAAGCTGTGAATGGATTGTAAGAGAGCTAGCTAAGAAACATTGGATAGGAATTGTAACATCTGTCAGATATCCAAACATATATGTAGAGTACATTTGGCCATAAGGAATGAACAAGTTGAATTTTTAGGCTTACAAATAAAATTGGAAGGACCACAATTTTTATTGTAGTACAAGCTACAATTTGAGGAAGGTTGCTAAAAAAAAACCCAGATATTTCTTAAAGTTCAGAAGTCTGAGGAACAAGTATAAATACTTTATTCCTCTCATAGGTTTTAGTTTACAAATAAAACCTGTTGGATTGCAATATTATTTGACTTTGATCTAATTTGCAGTAATGCTTTCTCTGTGTGTTCTGTCAGATAACTTCTCAAATAAGCAAAATACTGCTTTGTATAATGAAACTGGGGGAAAAGGACTTAAATCTGAAATTGGTGAATAGCTATGTAATATTCATTAGCTATCTTTGTGCTGTTATGAAACCATCACTAACCAGACATACAGACAAAAAATATGGATGTATAATTTTAAAAACCCCCAACCCACTGAAATACTGAAAAAGACGAATTTCAAATATTGTTGAGGAAGGAGATCTTCTTTTGACAGATTAGGAACAGTCTACAAAGAATGTTAGTTAAGTTGTAAAATGTTTTTGTGTCTTAGCTATTTTGTTCTAGATGTTGTTTTGTACTTACAGTGCATTGTACTTACAGTGCATCGTAGTAGAAAGTCATATAAACATTTTAATGGAAGACTCTCTCCATTGGACTGAAATTGTTGGGGAGGATGAAAGTTTGGTAAGAAAGTTTCACAGGTATGTAGGCTTGTCAGAAAGATCTCTAAATATAGAAACGGGATGAAATAGAAATGGAAGCAATTTTTGATATAGAGTAAAAGATGTTTTGCTGAAACACTGAGCACTGAGTAACTGAGAAGGCAAAGGTTGGAGATGAGTTGGAAGGAGATTTTTAGGAGTAGGACAAAGGTATGTGACTACAAACAAAGACATGTTTTTCATCAATGTTGGGGTCAAGTAAATAAGTCTCAAGAAGGGTATAAGCATAAGTAAATAGAAAACATGTCTTTACCAAAAAGAGAGATATGGCAGGCAAACAAGAAATGTTGATGTAGCAAGAAGAAGAAAGGTCTGAGAATTTTCCACTGTAAGCTTAAATTGTAACTTACTTACTCTTGTGATTGGATAATAATGACTATAATATGGTGATGGTAGTAGCTATGATAGGCTATAGGCAAATGTAAAGGTATTGTGTATGGTGCTTATTGGTTGTTATGTGTTAAGATACTCTGCAAAGAAAAGTATATAATGCTTTGTAACTTGAACAGAAAGTGGCTTCAGGTATGCCTACAGCTGGAGCTGGCAGCTGTAGGGCTGGCTCTGGATACCCACTCCCTGAAATGCTGTAACTTCGCCTATGCAATAAACAGCTTTCAAGAGAGCCGCCAGAAGTCCAGACATCCTTCGTGAAACTTTCTCCTATAATAGTCCATTTTGTAAACTTGATCCAGGTAAAAACTAGTCTGCTAGTGACAGAACTGAATGGTTTGCTTAACACTTTTTTTGTGGGTTAGCCTTGGCTAAGGGCCAAACACCCACCCACCTGCTCATTCACTCCCTTTCCTCAGGTCAGGGAGGGGAGAGAGGAGAATAGGATGAGAAGGCTTGTGGGTCAATATAAAGGCAATGAGATTGTTTACCACTTTACCATCATGGGTAAAACAGAATTGACTTGGGGAAAAATTAATTTAAGTTATTGCCAATTAAAATAGATCCTGGTAGCGAGAAACAGACACATTGAAACACCACCTTTCCTCTCTCCCCTTTCCCATGCCTAGCTTCACTCATTCACTTCAGACTCCTCTACTCCCCATGAGCATCACAACGGGGAGTACAGTCAGTACATAACATTTCTTCTCTGCTGTTCCTTCCCTTTTGCACTTTTCTCCTGCTCTGATGCCTCTTCCACAAGCTGTGGTCCTTCAGGTTCTCCATGGGCCACAGTTCCTTCACAATGTATCCATCTGTTCTGGCATGGATCCTCCACAGACTGCAGTGAATATCTCCTCTAGTGTCATGGAGATGGCTCCTCCTTTTTCACACAAGGTGCTACAAATTCTTTAATCAGAGATGGAGATGATGGTATGATGCCGCTGGCAGATGCAATTAGCATTATAAACAATTCAATGTCAGCATAGTACTCCTCCAAACTTGTAGACTGTTGAAAATAAAATGTTCTAGAAGAGACCCAGGAGAACAGGAAAAAAGATGAAATAGCATGGTTTGTATGCCAGTACTGAAAGAAGAAAAGGAGGAGGAAATGAGATGATAATCATTGTTGGAGTGTGTTCCGGTTTGGCCAAATTTAGAAATATATACTCTGAGAGAAGGCACAACCACCCCTCCCCCACCAGGTTCAGGAAAAAATAAATTTTCCTCAAAGGAAAGTGAAAGAGAGAAAAACTATTTATTTAACAAACACACGGGAAAAGGATAATAATGCTAAATAATAAAATCTCTTGCTGTGGAGAAAAAACATGGACAAGTGTTAGAGTCCTCCCTTTGGTATCCTCGGAGCTGGGGCTTGGCCCAGGGCCAGGCCCTCTGCGCTGGGTAGAAAGTCCTCCCGATGTGCTCTGATGTTAAAGCAATCAAGCAGTCCAGTAGAAAAGGGAGAAAATCCGAAATTCCACGGAAGGAAAAATTCAACTCTCAGTCTCTCTTTGGAGAAAAAACAGCTGAACCACTGGCCAAAAAACTGTCCTCGGGAAACAGCAAGCTGGGTGCTTCCTCCTTCCCCTGCCACAGCTGGGAAACCAATTGCTATCTGTGTGTGACCTTGAACAAGCTGCAAACTGCTTTGAAAAAATTTTGCTCAGTTTTTCCTTCCCCCTCCCGGGCTCAGTTTAAAGGCATAGAAAGGCACAAAAATTAATTTCTGGGCATAGGCAGCGATATGGGATACACATCACAAAGTCACCCCAAGACAGAGTGAAAGCTTCTCTGGACTCAGGCCCAGAGGAAAGCCAAAGCACAGGGATTGAATTAAAACCTTTGGATAAGCTGAGATACATGAAGTCATACCAAAGTGAAATAGAAATATAGATTTTTAACTTTTAGTAGAAATATATCCTAAGTGCCTTAAACATTGAAAAGCTGCAGCAAAGAAACCTTAAAACATAGTTCTTACTGCAGCAGTGTTACCTTTTCACAGAATTTCTTTACTTTCGACAAAATATAGATAGAACTATACTGCTCACATTTTTTAGATAGTGTTCACATAAACAATAAGACCTGATAGAAACTATATATGCAAATCTGTGAAATACCTATGTAATACTTGTGTAAGATTTACAACTGTTAGACCAGGATAGGTTAAGAAAAGAATAACTAGAATCGTGTGTTAATCTTATTGGTCGATTTACAAATATAATCCACACTTCTGTAAGAAAAAAATATAGAGAGGTAAATTAGAAGAAGAAGCTGTTTTCTGCCTGCTGTTTGCCTGCTGCTGTTGTTGCTGCTTGGCTTTATCATGTAACCCCCTTTAACTCTGCCTTCAAGACAGCTCTGAGACTATGAAATAAAGAACTTAGCAGAACAGCAGCCTCCTCTGCTCTCTTACCCTGGTCCGAGAAGGATGGGTATCCCATCAAAAGCTCAACATATCATTAGTTAAGCTATCTTGTTAATTGTAGTGAAGAGGTTTGCTTTAATAGAACTTTCTGAATGAGGAGATTTGATTTATAAGAATATTTCAGCCTCCATTTATGCCCTGAAGTTTGGAAGTATTATTCTGCCTGTTAAGCTTGTGTTTGAGAAGCTGAATACAGGAGTAAATAAGGAGTAAACTGAGATTATTTTGGGTTTTGTCCTGTTTTGATTTTTTACCTTTAGAACTGGTTGCAAAGACTCCAAGTCTCCTACCCATGTCTTTAGTTTTATGAAGCTATCCCAGATGTCATAGTACAACCTTAACTCTGGAGAGATTTGAAAGACGGGATTTGAGATAGAGATTCTTTGTTTCCAGTTTAATCTATTTGAAACAATCAGGCTTATATGTGATTTTTTTTCTGTGTTATCTTTAGGCAAGTATTCTTTATTATTTGTACAATAGCTTGTTCATCTTGAGATAGTAGTGTCTAATTATTGCATCATCCTTTAAAATATTCTTGCCTAATCACTTACTGAAGAAACTTTTCTTTAAGTAATGTTTTGAAAAGAAAAAAAATTCCTCCCACCATGGGAAGTCATGTTTGCTCAGTAGTTGTTTTTGAGGTATGATGGGTAACTCAACATTGGTTCTGGATACAGCCTTCTGTTTCCCTTTGATCTAGACACCTCTTCATTTTTGAGTAGTCTTCATGATGTAATCATGGATAGTTGGTTTCTAGAAGAAATATATTAAGTGACTGACTGAGGCTAAAAGTTTATTCTGTGAAGAGGAGGGAAAGGTCCTTCAAGGAAGACAAGCAGTTTGGGTCAGCATTAGTAGAAACAGAAAATAGGCCAAACCCTTCAGCAAAAAACCAACTAGGATAAGGCATGTCATAATTACATGTAGTGGAAACTTGCTGTTAAATAGAGCGATTGCATGGGATAGAGAGGCAGAAGAATGATTTTGCAAGAGAAAACAAAGCAGATGTTACAAAGAATGATAAAGAAAGACAGAAGTCAATGTGCTGATAATATGCAAGAGATTTTCTATTCAAAGATACTAAAAATGGAATCTGGTGTTAACTGTTTCCATGGTCTTGTGAACAATAGGGGCTTCATTGCACTGGTTCAACTAGCAAAATCTTTACTGATCATAGTTCTTATGGTTCAACTAGTTTTGCTTTGGGATGATACCAGTAATCATGGGAAGAAAGTATCATAGGGTAGTAGTACTTGCTGGGAAGTAGTCAGACTGCTGGAACACAATAAATCAGTTGCCATGATTAAAAATGTGTCTTTGGGCCTCCTGTGATAAGTAACAACTATGTTTCCTCTGCATATTGTTCCCTGATCTATAATTGTTGGCAAAAGAAAGAGGAGGATATGGGAAGGAGTTAGTGAAAAATTATATTACAGCAACAAGTACATGTATTTTTTGTAGCTTTTTTATTAAATAAATGAAAATGCTAAGGGAAGGCCTATGTGCTTGTAGATATAGGTCAGGAGTGAGTGCTATTTGACATGCAGGGTGGTGTATTTACACTTTACTTGAAAGATGGTTGGTCTGCTGAAGATTTTAACTTAATGTCAAGTTGGGAAAGGAATCATTAATAATAAGCTTGCTGCAGTCTGGATGACATTTCAGTTGTCAGGTGATGAAGCTAAAGAAAAAGCAAGTATTTTTTTCTACCTTCTTCCTCCTGTTAATTTTATTCTGTATTTTCTAACTCAGATGAGGCAGAAGTTCTGGAGTGACTGGTAAAGTTGATTAACTCACTTGATGGTTGGCTATCAGTTTCTTCCTTCTTTATTTGATCAGGGTGGATGTTCCAGTCCAGGCTAAACTTGTGATACTGCTTAGAGTGATGATCTTGCTGTCTATGCTGTAAATCAGATATGGATGGTTTTTTATTGTTTCCAAATATTACTTGTGTTGTGTTGAGCAGATTGTTTCTATTGAGAATGTAGTGACCTCTGAATAGTTATTTATTTAAACTTATATTTGAATTCTTCAGGTTCTTTCAGATTCAGCTGGAATTGTGGGCACATGACTCTTCAAAATTGGTTTTTAAGGGTCTCTGACCAACCACCTAAGAGACTAAGGAAGTAGTGGTTACCTCTAGAAATCTTGATCTTAATTTGTTGCATTCCTTTAACCCTGTGGTCCCCAGCAGTAAAATAGGCATAATATAGGATTTCAGAGGAATATTGGCAATTAAGGCCATGGTGCTGGATTCTACTGCTTTGTGTGTTGAAATATAAAAGGGGGGGAACCCAACCCTTCAGTGTGGTTCTGGTTAGTGAAAGTGGCAGATATGGTCCATTCTTTGCAGAGTACCTGGAGATCTGGGAATGGAGAAAACTGTCCCTTTTTCACTGTGTCACTTTGGTCATTTTGACTGATTATCCGTTCTCAGATATGTTGCTGACTATGGTGTGTATGAAAGAGGAGACTAATTATATATAATATCCACATAGTTTAGTTGGTAATGCAGTAAAGTCTAGGAAGAAAGTAACCATAGTGTCATCCTACTGGTATCTATTTTTATGTGTTCTACGATGAACAATATAAACAAATAAGAGATAGTTTGTCTTGCCTCATATAATTAGAAACTCCTATCTCACATTCTATTTTTTTCCTTGCTTTTCTGCATTTGGGTGGCTTTGGCTATAGGCTATATAATCTCAAGTGCTGATGTGCTCTGAAATCCATTCTTTTGTTATATCCAGTAAAAAAACTTGACAAGTGTAAAAATGTTAACAAATGGCTGATAGAAAATTGAGAGTAGCCAGACAGCTCTTGGTCTAGTTAGTTATCTCTCAACTGCTGAAGTGTTGCTATCCTCTCATACAGTTGTAAAAAACAGAACTTGCAACAGTGCAAGAAAGGGTTTCAGTTCTTGGTCAGTGTGACATCCCATCCTTAAGGGGAAAGGATCACCCAGGATTCCTAGATTCTCATGGTCAAAAGGTATGACAAAAGTCAGATGGTCTGCAAAAGCTCACAAAGTTTTATGAGTAAATTACACACTTTGGCATGGAAATTGGTGTGTTAGTCCCTGATCTCCCAGTATAAGCACATGGCAGTGGGGTTTGGATAAAGGGGTAGGGTGAAAGGGAAGAGAGAGAGAGGGGGAGAGTGAGAAAGAAAGAGAGATCACCAGTCCTGGCATCCAGCTGATGGGGTGTCCAGGGTCCTGGGGCACGTGTGCCTGGGCTTGGTGGAGGTACCTTTTATAGATAAGTTTTCCCCACCCTGGAGATACATTTCTCGCTTCCTATGCAAATTAATGCTCATGTGCATTAGTTCTCTGTTCTCCCAGATCTTTCTGGAAATGGGTTGGAGGTTTCAGGGTTCTTGGGTGGTCTTGATCCCCCCTGCAGTCCATGCCCACTTCTTGACCTCATTCCTGCTCCTGTGCTGTGCTGTGTTGTGCTGATCTCCAGGAGCCAGAACAAGGATGTTTGTCCCAGAAAAGTGCTGCCCTACATCGGTATGGCCCCTTCTCCAGTCACATCCTGTTTTTTCTCACAGTGTGTTATTGCCAACAATCCTTGGTTGGCTCCACAGCCGTCCAGCTATCAGTGTTTGAGACACACATTAGCCCCTTATCTTCTGGTATTCTACAGCCAGGAGTGCATTTTGAGAGTTAAATTAATGTAATTTGAAGTCAGTGTGGACCAATTCCCTTTGGTTTATTGAACTTTTAACTTTGGTGGGAGAAGCAGAGTAGGGATGCATGTTGCCTTTCAGGTAATATAGATGTTAAGTTTCTTTGTCTATGATCAAGCATAGGGTATAAAACAGCACTGTCCAATAGTACGGAAAGAGCAGAATGCTGAGTATGCTGGTTGTGCCATATGAGCTTGGTCCCAAGCATCACTGGAGGGCCTCCACAGTCTGGCATCCCTGAAACTGCAACCTCCATAGGACTCTTTTTACATTTCTGGGATTTTGTTTTGTGTGCAAGTACATATGCTTTATTAAATTCTTACTGCCACTGTTAGGATCATAAGCAAAGACTTTTTATTAAGTCAGGTGTCTGCTACCATTGTATACTCTTGTTATCAAAGTACATTTGGCAGACAATAAAGATAGGGGGCTGAACACCTCATCCTGCAAATACTTATGTCTGTGAATAGTCCCTGTGATTTAATTTTGAGTTTTACTGCAATCAATCATGTGAGTAAACATTCAGAGGATCAAGTTCTTTCCTACATGGATTGATTATCTTGAGGTTTCAGTGAGACATTTGGAAATAATCTTATGTATGAGATGTCCTTGTTTTTTTATCAACTACCACTTCATGTAAGTGAGGCGCTAGTATGTGATTGTGTTGAGGGCATGGTTGTAGTTCATTTGTAAGAGACAATGGGTGCTAATGCACTAGATAATTCTCTCACTCTCCAGATCTGTAGGAATAAGTGTTCAGTCATGTGGAAGTCCTGAGCTTCAGATGCAGTTTCATTGTAGAGCCTTTTGGCTTTAGCATAGACATAGTTTGTTCAAAAGTTATAATCATTTAAGAGCATTGCACTGTGGTTGTGAAACAAAGATTAGTATGAAATTCTGCAAGTGATACTCTATAGATTTATGCATATAATTATGTAAGTATTAAGAAACCACATAAAAATCATGCAGTTGCTTCTGCTTTTTTCTTAGCAGGAACATTCTATTATTTAGAATTTCCTTTCTTTTCTATTTGATTAAAGCTAAATTAACCATGACACCAGTTTTTATGAGCCAAATACTATCACTGCAGTGTCTAAATCTGCAGAGAAAGAGCTCATAAATAAACTTCCCAGGTGTTCTGTGAACTCTTTAAGTCTTAAAAATCCAGTGATTGGTCTTTTGTCAACTTGGTGGGAGATGGTGGTGGCAGGTGGGGTTGCTTCTCCCCAGGTTCAGGGACATTTTCTTATACTTGAAGTTTGGGAAGCTGAGGGTGCACTCAATGCCTTCATATTTATCATTGATGGAGACATTAAATAATACTGGTCCCAATATGGACCCCTAAGGGACACCAATTGTCACTGATTTCCATTGGAACTCTGTGCCATTGATCACTACGCTCTGGAGGCGACCATACAACCAATTCCTTATCTGCTGAACAGTCCACCTATCAAATCCAGCTCTCTCCAATTTAGAGAGAAGGATGTTGTGGGGAACTATGTCAAAGGCTTTACTGAAGTCCAAGTAAGTGACATCTGTAGCCCTTCTGTCCTAGGTGACCCAAAAATCCTCATGTATTCCACATCTTGTCTATGCCAACTTGCCCAAGATTATTACTGTCCTGTCTCTTTATGATCCAGAACCTGGGAAATGGAACTTGTGTGTTATACCCCAGGTTCATGGAGGGGAAGCATGCTGGGTCCCGTTAAAAGATAGGGAACTGTGGATACAAAAATGCTGCTAGCAAGAATTTTCTTGCTTCTTTCTAAGCCCATGGGATACTTTTCTCTCTCATGAAGAGATTAGCAGAAGTTCTATAAACTATGAACACCTGCGACCTTGTAGAACTATGTTTATGGTACAGTAGAAAAATATTTTGACAATGGATGTTTAGGATTTCTAGCCAATCCACCCAGGGGGTGGCTGATCCTTTGTCCAATTAGACTATGAAGAAAAAAGTCTATAAAATAGTTTGTAAAATAATTAAATAAATCAATCTTGCTGCTCAATTCCTGCCTGTTGGATCTTCTCTCCTCCCTGCGGCTGCGGGATACAGTAATAGGGAACAGACATGCAGAGCCCTCTTTTCTTTCTCTCCAGTCTCCCTAGGAGGTTGCTTTGGGCAGGTATCCAGGTAGAAACCTGAGAAGCTGCATTTTGCAATCCAAAACTATTTCAAAGCAAATTTTGCAATACTGTTATGCAGCTGCTGTGCCAAGCTGGGACTGGTGGGGGCTGCGGCCACCATTCTTCAGTGCTCAGCGGGACAGTTTCTTTCCCCCTCACAACATAGCAGCAACTTGGAACTGCAGCACCAACACCAACTGGGTCCAGCCAGGCCAAAAGGGAGCAGGGAGGCTGACACCACAGGCCTGGAGCTGCCCCAGACAATGCCAGCACCCCCTATCTGCCACCAGAACTGCTTCGTAAGCTCCTATCTTCCCGTTTTTTTTGTTCCGGGGGAAGGTTGAGCCAAGACGTGCTTCTCCACCATATTGTCTTTGTCTTCTAGTCCATGCAGTCTGCTACAGAAGCTGCCATCTTGGGGGATGGGCTTCTCTGCCATCTTATTTTCCTTGTTCCCAGGGAGTCCACAGGATTCAGCACCTTTGTATCTAGTGATTATTGCTGTTATCTTGGTTGTTGCTGTTTTTCTTCTTAGGAAACTTATTTTTTCACTTATATCTTCTTGCAATTGTCTCTCCTTATTGGTGAAAGGGGAGTAGTTAAAACTAAAGGGGAGGTAGCTCATTCTGGAGTCTCCATCCTGTATAATTGTCTTAAACTAAGATACCATGCCTTGTCCACTGCTGTAATCACTTCATCATAGAAGGCCACTAGGTTGGTCAGGCAGGACTTGTCCTTGGTGAAGCCATGCTGGCTGTCCTGAATGACCTCCCTGTCCTTCATGGGCCCTAGCACAGCTTCTAGGAGGGTCTTTTGGTCTGTTCCATGATCTTCCCAGGCCCAGAGGTGAGGCTGACAGAACAGGAGTTCCCATGGTCCTCCTTTTTACCCTTTTTAAAGATGGGTACAATGTTTCCCTTTTTCCAGTCACCTGGGGTTCCACCTGACTGCCATGAATTTTCAACTATCATGGAGGGTGGCTTGGCAACTACATTGGCCAATTCCCTTAATGAAATGCAGAAAAGACTCCACTACTGGAATAAGTAGTAAAGTAGGTATGTTTATTCCAGCGCTGGGACGCATGGGGGATAATTCCTCCAAAGTCATGAGTGCCGACAGCTGCATTCAGCTTGGTATATATCTGGTTACAAGTTCCATATACATTAAGTTTCCTAATATGCCTATACATATTCATTACCTAGCCCCGCCTAGCCTCACCTCGTATTACAATGAGCCCAAAAGTCATTTACATCCGCATTGCGCTTGCGCAGTGTTGTCTGGTGGTCGTGAGCAGGGGTCTCTGGGATGAAGTAAAGGGTCTTCCTCATTCTGAACTTTTTACCTTGCTTCCCTGTGCATGCTCTTTATGTCCCTGGCCCAAGTCCAAACTTCAAGGCTGGTTTAAGTTAGTTTTAGGTTCAAAAACGGGATCTTTAGACAAGAAGATCAAGATTCCTTCCCTTTATCAATAGTCTTCAATCTTCTCATCCTGCTTTGGTAGGCACAATAATTGTTGAGCAAGCTGTATACACTGCTTTTAACAAACAACTTCTTAGCAAATCATTTAACCTCTGCTTCCCCCTCCTCCCCCTGATTCACTTAGGACTCTGGGATGCATCTCATCGGGTCCGATAGACTTATGTACATTCAGGTTCCTCAGGTGGTCATGAACCTGATCTTTACTTGCGGTAGGAGGGGCTTTGCTCCCCCAGTCCCCATCCTGCTGTCCACCCACTTTAGAGGTGTGGGAAGAGATGTTGCCATTGAAGACTGAGGCAGAAAAAGTTTTTGAATACCTCAGCCTTCTCCTTGTCCATAGTTATGAGATTGCCAGCCTTGTTTATCAGGGCAGATACACATTCTTTGACCTTCCTTTTCTGGTTGATGTACCTGTAGAAGCCCTTTCTGTTATTCTTTGTGTCCCTTGGCAAGTTCAACTCCAGCTGCGCCTTGGCCTTCTCAACCCTATCATTGCACAACAAGACAGCATCTCTATACTCTTCCCAGGATACCTATCCCTGCTTCCACTGCCTGTGCATTCCCTTCTTGCCATTTAGCTCGACCAGCAGATCTTGACTCAGCCATGCTGGGCTCTTGTCTTCCTTTCCTGACTTCTTACACCTGGGGATCACTGGGTCTTGTGCTCTATGGAAGGCTTCCTTAAAGATCTTCCAGCTCTGTTCTGTTCCCTTGTCCCTGAGGGCAGTTTCCTAGGGGATCCCACTGACTGTCTCCCTGAAGAGCTGGAAGTTTGCTTTTTTAAAGTCCAGGGTCAACTTTACTCTTCATCTGACCCATATCCCTCAGTACTGTGAACTCCACCAATGCATGATCACTGCAGTCCAGGCCGCCTCCAATCCTGATGTCCCAAATTAGCTTGTAGGTACAAAAATGCTATTAGCGAGGATTTTCTTGCTATTTTCTAAGTCCGTGAGAGACTTTTCTCTCTCACAGAAGAGGTAGCAGGGAATGTAAACAACCAAGACACCTGCAACCTTGAAAAGTCTTGTTTGTGGTATAGTAGAAAAATATTTTGACAATGGATGTTTTAGGATTTTAGCCAATCACCCCCAAGGGGTGGCTGGTCCTTCGTCCAATTAGGCTGTGAAGAAAAAAGTCTATAAAAGACTTTGTAAAATAATTAAATAAATCAATCTTGCAGCACAATTCCTGCCCTCTGGATCTTCTCCTCCTCCTCCTCCCTATGGCTGCGGGACACGGTGACATACCGTAGGAACCAGGCCTGCGGTAATATTTGGTGCTGCCCGACATGATCTGCACTCTCTGATGTGTCCTGCTGCTGCGAGCCAAGCCGAATTCCTCTAGAGGTAGGCTGTTCCCCTTCCTCCCCCGGGACCGGGAGGTCCGACAGAACTGAGAAATGGCGAACAGCGGCTCACAAACCGAAGCTGCGGTCATGGTCTGGAAAGGTGTGTTTAGCATACTGCACACCTCCATTCCTGAAAACTCAGTTCGGGAATTATTAGACTAGGCTACTTTAAAAGGGATTTCCATGGACAGAGATAGTTCCCTGGACTTTGCCTTATGGCAGGAACTCGGATGCGCTGTCCGACAGGAGCTCCTGACTGGGAACCCAACAGCGTTAGAATTATACAAAACCTGGCACTCGTTATTTATCCTGCTGACAGACCTTGACTGTGATAGCAGGGCTGGATCGCCTATCTCGGTGGTGAGTGACGGAGGAATGTCCGAGGGGGGCCTAGTTGACTGGGTTTCCGGGGCAAATGATAATGGATTCGGAAAAACCACTCCGGCTCGACAGGCAGAGCCTGCGACGGCTCACCCTGCACAATCGCAGGATTCCACAGCCCCCAGGAAATCCATGCCACCAGAGGCGGGGGGGTCAAGGCAGCAGCAGGGCGCACAGCCGGCCTTGCCATTTGGCTGGGCGGCGGCCACGCCTTATCCAGGGCCACAGATCAGCGGCTTAGCAACTTGGATGCCCAGAGAGGCTCCTAGCTCGGTTCCGTATGGACCTGGTTCTAACTTCTTAGCCGGTGTAGCGCCGGGCGTACCTGCCCCGGGACTCCCTGGGTGTGGTTCGCTGCCCTCCCTGGCACTGGACTGTTCTGTGCAGTCGCAGAACCGAGCCATCGACCTCTTAATGCAGCATCGGCCTTTTCTGACAGAGCTGCCGAACCTATCCTGAAGGATGGAGGATCTGCTCAGTCTGTTAGAGCGGCGGATGCCCTAGCCCGCTCCGCCAGCGCCGCCCGCCCTCCCCCCGCCATCTGCGGGAGACGCTGCTCCAAACCAAGAAATGGCGCTGCCAGCGGCGAACCCGGAAGCGGCGGCGGCTGCCGAGACTCTGCCAGAGACGGCGGCTGCGGAGCAGCTGGCAGGGGGGGCGGCGCCCAGAGCGACCGCCGAGAACGGGCCAGCGGCGGCAGTGCCGGGTGCGGCTGGGGAGAGGGAAATAGCCGCGGAAGCGGCGACCGCGCCGAATGCAGCTGCTGTGCCAGAGGCGGCGGCGCCGAGAGCAGCTGTAGTCTGTCCTGTCTGTTCTGCCTCTAGCAAACTTAGCCAAAGTGCCTGGCCACGTACATTTCTGTTCACTCCCAGCACCCCAAAGTTGCCTTTGCCTGATGATTCCTCATCAGGCAGTGAGGCAGATGAGGTTCTGGCCCCAGGTCGTCAGGCGGCTGTAGCCGCGCAGCGAAGGAAAAGGCTGCGCTGGTCTAGTCCCTGGACCTTTCAGGACTGCACTGTAACAGTGCATCCGAAGTGTTATAATCGCTTCTTAGAGTCCCTTAAGATGCGAGCACTGGAGGAGGGTGACTGGAGGTTATTAGAAATCTTTGGAATGCCAAATAGATCTGAGGATTCTGGGGGTAACCAGGGAGCTGTTACACTCCATCGGCAGGCTGTGCCAGAAGTTCAGGATGGTAGTGCTTCCCCTAAAGGGGAGATCAAAGCTTTCCCAGTGTATAAGGCTCTCCCAGATTCAGGGGAGCATGACAAGCATGAGGTAATTGCTTGGAAAGTTGCCCAGGACCTCCAATGCAAGGTGGCACAATATGGACTAGGTTCTGCTGAGGGTATGCAGATAATAAGGGTGATAAATACAGATTTGCTTTCTCCATTTGATATCAGACACTTAGGTCAAATTCTATTTCAACCTGTACAATTTACAGTTTTTGAGAAAACCTGGAGAAAGCTGGCCGGCAAGACTGCATTAGCAAATTTGCAGCTCCCTGCTGCTGATCCTAGGCAGACAGCAGGAGTGGATGCTTTGATGGGGACTGGTCCCTTCTCTGATCCCAGTCTACAGGGTGCCTTGTCCTCTAGCGTCCTGCAGCAAGCTCAGCAGGTCGGCATGGCTGCCCTGTTGAAAACCATAGAGTTGTCTGCGCCCAGAAAGCGATATACTGAAATAGTTCAAGGCAAATCAGTCATTCCTCTCTTTTGTAGAGAAAGTCACTGCTTCTCTCGAGGGATCAGACGGCACCCACGGATCAGACGGGTTTGACGTCCACACCGCAGCTGCAGTCGTCTTAGACTCTAGCGGTATTTATAAGGTTCCCTTGGATGCATATGGACCCTTAGCCCAGGGATCCAGTGCAATGCTGGTGGGAAAACCTGATGTTGCCCATCAAGGAATCTTAGTGCACTCAGGAGTTATTGATTCTGACTTTAAAGGTCAGATTTGCGCTATGGTCTCCACGCAAAAACTCCCTGTAACTATTCCTGAAAAGACCTGCCTTGCTAAATTAGTGCCTTTTAAGTCTTGTGTCCCCAGGATAGAGCAACAAATCCAGGGAGATAATGGCAGTGGATCTACGGGACTTCCACAGGCCTTCTGGACTGCAGACATCTCTGATCAAAGGCCACAGATGACATGTACCCTGGTCCTGCCGAACGCCCGTCCACCCCGGATTCAGCTTCGAGGTTTGATTGATACGGGTGCTGATGTAACTATCATCTCCTTCTCTGCATGGCCTCCCTCATGGCATTTACCCCCAGTGGGATCGGCCATGGCAGGATTAGAAGGAACCACACAGAGCTATTTAAGCGAACTGCCTGTGGTGGTGAAGGACTCAGAAGGGCACCCAGCTATGATTAGGCCTTATGTTGCTACCACTTCCTGTAACCTTTAGGGACGGGATGTGTTGGCAGCTTGGAGCATACGGATTGGGACAAATTTTTAGCAGGGGTCACTGTGTGTAAGAGCGCACAGTATCCGACACTGCCTTTGTGGTGGTTCATTAACACACCAATCCGAGTCAGATTCTGCTCAGTTAGTTGAATTAAGGGCTGTTACCATGGCTTTTCAGCGATTCTCACAGGAACCTTTGAATTTGGTTACTGATTCTGCTTATGTAGCAGATATCACCCAACGCTTAGATTGTTCCCTTCTGAAGGAGGTGAACAATGCGGCTCTGTTTTCGCTGTTGCAAACCTTGTGGTCTGCAATTCAGGCTTGAGTGCATCCGTATTACATTCTGCATATTCGAAGCCACACCAATTTACCAGGGTTTCTAACAGAAGGCAATGCCAGGGCTGACATGCTGGCCAACCCTGCGTGGGTAGGGCCTCAGCCTGATAAAATTGCACAAGCCAAGGCATCTCACGGTTTCTTCCATCAAAGTGCACATACCCTGCAGAAGCAGTTTAATTTAACGCCAACCGAGGCACGCAACATTGTCAGCGCTTGTGCTGACTGTCATGGACTCACTGCGCCTTTGCCAGCGGGGGTAAACCCCAGAGGGCTAAAAGCCTTGCAGATTTGGCAAACGGATGTAACTCACATCCCAGAATTTGGTCGGCTAAAATATGTGCACGTGTCTATTGACACTTTCTCCTCGGCTATGTGGGCTACTGCTCACACTGGAGAGAAGGGCCGTGATGTCATTGCCCATTGGAAATTGGCTTTCTCAGTCCTGGGCTTGCCAGCTTCTGTGAGAACCGATAATGGTCCTGCCTACGCCTCGGAGAAGACCCGGCAGTTTTTACACCTATGGGGTGTAGACCATACCTTTGGTATCCCACATTCTCCTACTGGCCACGCCATTGTTGAACGCACTCATGGTACCCTGAAGCGTGTTTTGGACAAACAGAAAAGGGGAATGCATGGAGAAACCCTACAGAGCCGACTAGCAAAAGCTTTGTATACAATTAATCACTTTACAGTACCACAAAATTCAAATAATCCTGTTATTCTGAATCATTTTCTCTCATTGCAGTCTGCAGGCGACAGACAACTGCCCCAGGCAAAAGTCTGGGTGCGGAATTTACTCACTAACCAGTGGGAAGGCCCTCATGAGCTTATTGTTTGGGGTCGTGGGTATGCTTGCATTTCCACAGATACTGGGATACGGTGGCTACCTTCAAAATGCGTTTGCCCTGACCTACGGCACCAGAGGCAGAACAGGCAACCTCCAAATGATGTCCAGAACGCCAACCATCCAAATGGCGACCAGAATGTAGATCATCAGCCTAATGACTCTTCTGATGATGACCAGTATGTTGACCATCAGGCAGATGGTCCTTCTACAAGCAGAGACTGGGATGGTCCTTCCACAAGCAGAGACTGAACTTTAAATTTCTTGTTATGGAGTCAGATCGTTAAAGCCTTAAGGACATATTTAGAATTAATAACTGATGTAGATTTCTATTTGGCATTAATAGTAGAGTTGTTATCTTATAAAACAAAAAGGGGGAATTGTAGGTACAGAAAATGCTGCTAGCAAGGATTTTCTTGCTAGCTTCTAAGTCCGTGAGAGAGACTTTTCTCTCTCACAGAAGAGGTAGCAGGGAATGTAGACAACCAAGCCACCTGCAACCATGAAAAGTCTTGCTTATGGTATAGTAGAAAAATATTTTGACAATGGATGTTTTAGGATTTTAGCCAATCACCCCAAGGGGTGGTTGGTCCTTTGTCCAATTAGACTATGAAGAAAAAAGTCTATGAAAGAGTTTGTAAAATAATTAAATAAATCAATCTTGCTGCACAATTCCTGCCCTCTGGATCTTCTTCTCCTCCTCCCTATGGCTGCGGGACACAGTGATATACCGTAGGAACCAGGACAGCGGTAATATTAGCTCACTTGTGTTTGGTGGCCATCAGATCCAGCATTGCATCCCCTCTGGTAGGGTTGTCTATTACCTGGCTCAAGAAGTTATCCTCCATGCATTCCAGGAGTCTCCTGAATTGCCTACAGCTCTCCGTGCTGCTCTCCCAGTAGATGTTGGGGTGGTTGAAGTCTCCCAGCAGGACAAGAGCCTGCAAGCACAATTCCTCCCGTAGCTTAAACAAGGGGCTTTGTCAATAGTCTCCCCTTGATCAGGTGGACTGTAGTAGACACCAACCACAAGGTTCCCTTTGTTGCTTCAGTCTCTGATTCTTACCCAGAAGCTTTTGGTAGTCCTAGGAGTATCAGATTGCTGTTTCCAAGGACAATAATCCCCCAAAGGGAAAAGACTTCTGGTTCCCTTAGGAGTCTGCAATAGAGCGCTCTGGTTATCCCCAATTTCAGTCTTGCTTTGACAGCTAGAAACTTATGGTGGGTTGACCCTGCTTGATGCCAGATACCCACCAAAGCTGCTCTATCACTTCCCCTCCTCAGCTGGACAGAGGAGAGACAATATTAAAAGTTTGTGGGTCGAAATAAGGACAGAGAGAACACTCAGCAATTACTGTCATAGGCTAAACAGACTTGACTTCGGGAAATTTAATTTAATTTATTGCCAATCAAACCAGAGTAGAGTAATGAGAAAATAAAACCCAAATCTAAACACATATTTCCCCCACACCTCCCTGCTTCCCAAGTAGAACTACTTGGGTAGTTCTCTTCTGTTCTAGAGATTTTGGTCCTTTAGTTATCATAATTAATAGTAGCATTCAAAATCCAAGTATAATTCAATAAGATGTCAATTTCCTGGAGAGACCAGACTTTTTTTTCTTAAAGTATATTAAAAATACATTTCTGTAATCAGAACATTTTGCATATATCTGGAAGACCTGTCAGTTCTAATGTGTTTCTGTATTCTGTCAGATATCTCTCAAATTCTGAGACTTTTGTCTTATGAAAGATAACTAGGAAATGTATGGACTAACTTTTTTTCTGCTGTTCCTAGTAGTCATGTATGGCAGCTGGTGTGGGGTCAGTAGCTCTGACCGAGGAAGCTGTGACCGATCCAGAGAGATGGTCCCAAAAGAGATCATCTTCCTGAGGCCCGGTGTCTTCCCTCAGCTGCTAGCTAGAGGGCCCGTGCAGAAGCTGTCAGCTCTTTAGCGATTGTCAGCTAGTGATTTCAGCTCAGCTCTGCAGGGCAGCCTCCAGGCCAGATCAGGGAGAGAGAGACGAGAGGCCCGTATATCTGTTCTGCACGAGGTAGCTTTATTAGTCCAGCGAAGGGGAGGCCAGGGACGAGCATCTCTCTGCCCTTTCAGGGGCAGGGGGCTAGCTTTACAGGGATACAGGGAGTGGGTATCAGAGGGTAAGGGCCAATGGGTTACAAAGGATCTGCATAGGGTCTCCCAGAGGATTCTTGGTTTGTCTTCTACTCGCCGTAACTGAAGAGCAGCTCCCTTTCCAGGGGAGTTCTGCTGGGAGGTTTAGGCACTCTCCTTATCTCAGCAGATGTCCCTCCAAGGCAGGGGCTGGGCATACCCCACAGTCACGGGCTTTGAATATGAGTTGGATCTTCAGATCATCTGGTTTTTTATTTTGGTTTGGGGTTTTTTGTGTGGTGGTTTTGAGGTTTTTTATCAACATGCTGTCTCCTTGCTTCTCTCCTATACTTCTTATAAAATCTCTATTTTCAGGGAGATGTTGAAAATGAATCTTTTTGTCTTTTAGCATTTCCTTCTAGTATGCAAGTCTACAAACATAGCTCCATATGCTCAGCTGAAAAGAAAACCCTTTGGCTTCCTTGCCAAAATGTTCTTGTGCTGCAGGTGGATACAGGTATATGATACAAGTTAGTCTGTCAGCTTTGGAAGACATTAGAAAGACAGACTTTAAAGAGGGTCAGCTTAGCATCAGTACTATGATTAACAGGTCTGGTTCTGCTTCCTTCAGCTTTTGAGAATTTAGAGATCCATGGCAGATTCTACTTTGAGGTAAGCAACAACTTTTTCCTATTTTAATCCTCCACTTGACAATAAAAGGCTCTAATAAGTACTTTGCCACTTTACCCCAGCTGAGGATCTGACCTTAACTAGCAGAGCTCCATTAAATTTCTAGAAATAAAAATTGGAGAAATCTCTGAAAGCATATTAGTTATCAAGACTTGTAATAATTCTGCAGCTAATAAGGTAGAGGAGCAAGAGGGTGGAATGATACTCATGGCTTAATCTTTTGGTGACCTCTTTTTTTTTTTTTTTTCTGCTTGGTGGTGTTGGCTTGTGTGGTGTAGTGGTTTTGGTTCAAAAATCCATTACTTACTTATTTTCCTTCTGTGAGATAAGAATTAGGAGAAAGCAAAGCAGGCACAAAACTTAAAAGAATATGAAGATGTTTATTAACAGACCTAAAAGAAAGAAAAAAAAAAAGTCAGACTAAACCTTCAGAACACTTCTCTTCCCCCCACCTTTCTCCCTTCTCCCACTGACAACATAAAAAGACAACCCTTGAGATTTTCAGTCAATTTACCACCTCTATAATAATCTTTTTCAGTTCACTTAGGGAGAGGAATGTCTCTTGCTCATGCTATGGAGACATCTCCTCAAGAAACAGTTCTTTCATGGCTTCAATGTCACAGCAAGACAGCCGCCCGGGTTGGTTCTCTGCTTGCATGTGAAAGTCCCTTCCCTCGACTTACAGGTTTCCCCATAACTGTTTTCGAGGGTTCAATCTTTACCTAATGGAGTACAATTTTAAGGATGAGCTGTTCAGAAGCAAAAGGTTCTCTTCATCTATCTCTGGGATCATCTTCATGTCTAGGAACAGAGGTCTTCTTCTTCCCCTGGGAGCAAGGGTCTTCATCACTTTCATCTCTCTCTGTTCAAGATTCTCATCAAATCACAGCTACTTCAACATTTGCTTATTTCAGCACAGGTACTTTTGCTCACGATTGCAGTTTGAACGCTCCAGCCCCCATGCTTTCATGAAATTGTAATGGGTACTCTGATGTATCATAGTCCATCACCATAGCCTTACAACAGAATTTCAGCTTCTAGGTTTGAAGCATCTCCTCTTTCTCCTCTCTCAGGGTTTCAGCTCTTCCTTCTTCTCTGACTTTGGTGTCTTTATGGCGTTTTCTTCACGTGCCTTCACCTTTCCCTTTCCTTTATCTTGGGAGAGGATTGATGTCTGCAGGCTTCATCTGCTCTGCAGGAATCTTACAGCACTAAGAGAGTTAATCTCACCCTGGCCTTACAGCTGGAATTCGCCTCTCACTGTTGGTCACATGATCTTTGCCGGGCAGTGTTGCTGCCTGTTCTGAGCTTCCCCTCCCCCTCCCAAAGACACTTGCTCCTGCCATGTGCTCCGAGCTCCTTTGTTCTAAGTGAGGGCAAAACCAAATGTAACTCAAACTCTTTAGCAGTGTCTGATTGTCCGGTCACCCCGGGTCCGCCCCCAGTCCTCCCCTTTCCCCTTCTCCTAATAAAAGAGATGATTGAGGGAGGCCCCGCCTTCTCTTGGCTCAGCTATCTTCCTGTGAACACCTCTTGTTGTCTATCTCATTTGAAAGCTTCTAACTGCAGGAAATTGAGCAAGCAGGGAGCTATATTTCTCCCTCTTTGCTTCTGCTGATGGTATTTGCTTTGCAGCTGATACAGGTACCGATTTTAGAGCTACTAAAGTGCTAGATCGCCCGTGCTACCTCTCTAGGCTGCTCGAGGCTTTCTAAGGCATTAAAGTACTAGCCTAGCCGGTATAAAGCTGAAAAGATACCTTCCACAGGGCAGTGGCCTCAGATGAATTTTGGCCGCACTAGGCGAGGGCAGGCCTGGTCGAGCCGCTCCACAGGGCCACCCGCACGGAGCAGGGCTGCGGATGGAACAGGGCCACACGGCTCTGGGGTGGCTGTCTCCTGCCCGGCCCGGCCTGCACTGAAGGGGGGCTGCGCAGGGTGTCCAGCTAGCAGAAGTGGCTGAGATCTTAGCCAAGCCATGCTGCGGCCGACCCGGCCAGGCCGCACTGAGCAGGGCCCGGCCTGGCCCCGCTGGGCCACACCGTGGGCCCCCCAGTTACCTGTCCAAAAGGCAGAAGCAAGAGAGGTTTTCTGGGGTTTGTTTGTTCTTAAATGTGGATCACAGAGGTGTGTCAAGCTTCTTAAGTGGCTTAATAACTCTGCCATTTCATTTCTTACCACCAAGCTCTGAATCTTCAGATTATGTTCAATAATTTGAAGGTGTTTGAAAAACAAGTTTTGTCTTTTGTATCAGTGAGATAGTAATTTCTGTTGTTTTACTGTATTTTAAATGGTTTATTTGTTGTACGAGTGGAAACTTGAGTTTCATCATATTGTTTTGTTTCCCTTTGGTATTCCATAAACAATTCCCTCTTCTTGCTGCTCTCCTTCCTTTTGTCCCCTGTGGGCTCCTTTTCTCCTGCCTCCTCCCTCCCTTTTGCATGCGTGCCCTCAATCACACATGCTCCTGCTCTTTTGCTCTCCTGCTTTGTCTGGTTTTCCCCCATCTGCTATCTGCCCCTCAGTTTCTGTCAATCCAAATAAAGCCATGACTCTAACATGGCAGTGGAGATTAAGAACTGCCACTTAGTCTGCTTTCCAAGTATTGATGAACCCTCTGGTAGTGGTGAACATCATTGACAGCAAAGAGTTTATATGTCCAACAGCACTGTATCTTCTACTACTTGTTTGGAGTTGCAGTAAAATAAGGCACTTTCTCAGGCCAAAGCTTATGAAGGCTTTTTCTTGAAATGTTATATAGTGCCTCTCTTTAGACTTCACCACATTGCTTCTTCATAAATATATATAAAACCAAAATCCTGATCAAGTTTAAGGCTTTCCTGCCTTTGGACCCCTTGACTTTTCTTGAATTTATTTAAAATAATTGATGTATTTTTGGGGCATTTTTCCCCTTCTTTTGAGACGTTCCCATTATCAAGTAAGCATATTCGTGTCAGCTTTCCAAAAAGTCCCTATTTCTGGGACTCATTCAGTCTCTCTTCTTAGGTCTGGAAAACTGAAAATCTCTTCCTGTATTTACCTTTCTTTAAGACTAAGTGCTCTTTGGGGAACTGTGTTGGATTTTTAACTTTTTCTGATTTAAAAATATCAAGGTTTTGGGGTTAGTCTTCAGATTACACATTTCCCATGGTTAAGGAAACTTAATCCAAGGCCTTTCTCTGAAGTTCACTGTTCCATTATTTTTCTTTTCATAATGATGTGCCTCTCTCATTCAGGGAATTCAAATACAACATGAGATTTATAGTTGGTGATGGCCTGAGGTGGCTGAGATCATTAATATTCCATTTATAAATTACAACAAGCTATTTGTTTAGCTCATAGGATTAAGTAGAAAGTAAGAAAAATATGTTCTGAATTGGGGGGGGGGGGAAAGTACTTCTCTCTTGATAAACTGGTCTTGATCTTAACCCTCCTTGTGACAAAAAAGGACCTCTTTCACCAAGTATACATCTTCCTTTCTCCACATTTTCCCCCAGTCTCTGTGATTACTGAAGGTTGGTCTTGCTAGTAAAGCCTAAGGCAAAGAAGGCATTCAGTACCTCAGCTTTTTCCATGTCTTGTGTCACCAGGTCCCCTGGCTCATTCAGTAAGGGGCCCACATTTTCCCTAGCCTTCCTTTTATCACTCGTGTTTTTAGAGAAGCCTTTCTTGTTGTTTTTTATATCCCTGCTCAGATTTAATTAGATTTGACTTTAAGCTTTCCTAATCTCATCCCTGTATGCTTGGATAGTATTTCTGTATTCCTCCCCAGTTGCCCATTCTTGATTTCACCCTCTGTAGGCTTCCTTATTGTGTTTTGAGTTTGGCCAGGAGCTCCTTGTTCATCCACACAGGCCTCCTGAGATTCTTTGCCCGACTTCCTACTCCTTGGGATGGAGCTCTCTTGAGCTTGGAGGAGGTGATCCTTGAATATTAACCAGCTTTTTTGGACCCCTCCTCCCTCCAGGGCCTTATCCCATGAGACCATTCCAAGCAGAACCTTGAAGTTCTCGCCTCAAGTTCAGGTCTGTGAGCTTGCTTTTCACCCTCCCTCCTTCCCCTCAGGATCCTGAACTTCATCTCGTGGTCAATGAGGCCAAGGCTGCCTTTGACTTTCACATCCCCATCAAGCCCCTCCTTGTTGGTGAGTATGAGGTCTATCAGAACACCTCTCCCTGTTGGCTTCTCTGTCATTTGGAGGAGGAAGTTATCATAAATGCATTCCAGGAACCTCCTGGATTACTTATGCCTTGCTGTGTTATCCCTCTAACAGATATTGGAGTGGTTGAAGTCCCCCATGAGGAACAGGGCCTGTGAATTTGAGGCTGCTCCTAACTGTCTGTAGAAGGCCTCATCCACTTGTTCTTCCTGGTCAGGCAACCTGTAGCAGATCCCCACTATGTGTTAGTGAGGTCCTTTGGTCTGCCATCTCCATGGAGGTAAAGGATGGAGATCCACACGGCAGCAAAGATCCAAGGGTTATTGATGTGACAGTATCAAGACCCTTACTAAAATCCAGAAAACCTAAATCTAATGCTTTCCCTTCATCCACTAGGATGGTGACCTCGTCATAGAAGAATATCAAATTAGTTAGACAGGACTTTGCCTTTGTGAACCCATGCTTACTATACCTGACCATTGCATTGTTCATTAAATGCCTTTCAATAGCACCCAGTATAATCTTCCCAACAATTTTTCCAGGAACTGAGGTTAGACTAACCGGTCTGTAGTTTCCTGGGTCTTTCTGCATGCCCTTCTTGTAAAGTATAATAATACCAGCTATCTTCCGGTCAGCAGAGACCTCCCCAAACTCCCCAGACCCTTGATAGATGATTGAGATGGATCCTGCCATAACATCCACTGCCTCTTTCAGTATTCTGGGATGAATCTCATTGGGCCCTATGGACTTAAGAACATTCAGATGATACAGCTGATCCCTCACAATTTCAGTGTCCACAAATGGAAAGTCACTGTTCCCACACTTGTGGTTCTCCAACTCAGGGGATCAGGCAGCCTGCGATCTACCAGTATTATTCAAGACTGAGGTAAAAAATGCATTGAATGCCTCTACTTTTTCTTCTTCCCTGTTAGGTGACCATCTTCAACAAGTATTGGTCCAACTCTTCAGAACGGACAAGCAAGGAAGGAGAGGCAGTGGGTTAGTCCTGTATGTTAGAGAGTGTTTTGATTGTCTGGAGCTTAATGATGGTGATGATAGGGTTGAGTGTTTATGCATAAGAAACAGGGAGAAGGCCAACAAGGCAGATATCCCTGTGTGTCTGTTACAGACTACCCAAACAGGATGAAGAGGCAGATGACATATTCTGTAAGCAGCTGGGAGAGTCTCGTGGTCTCTGGACCTTGTTTTGGTGGGAGACTTCAATTTACCAGATATATGCGGGAAATACAACATAGCAGAGAGGAAACAGTCTAGGAGGTTCCTGGAGTGTGTGGAAGAGAACTTCCTGACACAGTTAATGAGGGAGCCAACCAGGAGGGGTGCCCTGCTGGACCTGCTGTTTGTGAACAGAGAAGGACTGGTGGGTGATGTGATGGTTGGAGGCTGTCTTGGGTACAGTGATCACAAAATGAGTTTTTGATTCTCAGAAAGGGGTCAGCAGAACTGCCACCTTGGTCTTCCAGAGGGCAAACTTTGGCCTGTTTAGGAGACTGGTTGAGAGAGTCCCATGGGAGGCAGTCCTTAAGGCAAAGGAGTCCAGGAAGTCTGGATGTGCTTCAAAAAGGAAATTTAAAGGTGCAGGAGCCGGCTGTCCCCATGTGCCAAGAGACAAGCCAGCAGGGAAGACCAGCCTGGCTGAACAGAGAGCTTTGGCTGGAACTCAGGGAGAAAAAATAGATTATGACCTTTGGAAAAGGGGACAGGCAACTCAAGAGGATTACAAGGATGTTGTGAAATTATGCAGGGAGAACATTAGAAGGGCCAAAGCTCAAATAGAACTTAATATGGCTACTGCTGTAAAAGACAACAAAAAATGTTATATAAATTCATAAGCAAGAAAAGGAGGGCCAAGGAGAATCTCCATCCTTTACTGAATGTAGGGGAAAACATAGTGACAAAGAATGAGAAAAAGGCTGAGGTATTTAATGCCTTGTTCTCCTGGTATCCAGCCCCCTGATCTTGAAGACAGGGACTGGGACCAGAATGAAGCCCTCATAATACAAGGGAAATGTTTAGCAACCCGCTACACCACTTAGACACACCCAAAAGTCCATGGGGCCAGATGGGATTCACCCAAGGGTACTGAGGGAGCTGGCAGAAGAACTTACCAAGCCACTTTCAATCATTTATCAGCAGTCCTGGCTAACCAGGGAGGTCCCAGTTGACAGGTTAGCAAATGTGACGCCCATCTACAAGAAGGACAGGAAGGAGAATCCAGGGAACTACACAAGGGGAAGGTCATGGAGCAGATTATCTTGAGCGTCATCAAGCAGCATATACAGGACAACTAGGAGATCAGGCATGTTGGGGTCCCTCCCCTGCCATGGAGCCCTGAGGGGAGGCACGGGGTTTCCCCGCCCCTGGTCAGCCTCGTTCCCCATTGTTTGGTTTGTGTTCCCCTGCACGGGCAAAGCAGCTCGGGTCCTGACTGTAACAGTTCCTCGGCAGAGCCCGGCCATGCGGCTGGGGAAATAAACATCTCTGAAACATCTATCAAGAATCCATCCATATATATTCCTTTCCACGGGACTCCTGGTTGGATAAAGGTGTTGCAGTATCCCCACTGCAACAATATGGTGGAGAATTGAGGACAGAAGGATCCCCGATCCCTAAGCGACTTTGTGTGAGTAAACCCTGGAAACTTTGGATTCTTCTTCTTGGTTTTGTTTTGCTATTCCATATCTAAACTATGGAGGAACCGTGGGAAGACTCTTGGCTTTCAGAGCCGCATATGGACATTTATCTTAAACTTAAAATGATTCTTGAACAACGGTTTGTAAATTTTAGCTTGATTCAAGCTCAGAAAGAACTGAAACACTTCCTGGCATGGTTGTTTAAGGACTTTTTCTATGTTTCTTGGGATTTGATTCTTACCAAGAGCTTTTGGAAGACCGTTTGGACCCAGTTAATATTTGAGTCAAAATATATGCCGATGGAAGAATATTTTCGTGAATATTATTAAATAACCGAGACTGTTGAGCAATGTCAGCTGTGTCCTGGTGAAGGGAAGCCTGCCTCAGGAACCGTGCGACCCAGGCCACGTGCACCGAGCGCTCTGCGAGCAGCAGCGAGATGGTTCCCGTGCGCAGGCGGAGCCACGCGAGCCGCAGTGTCGGTGGCGGAGCGAGGCGCGGCAGGAGCGGCACGGCCTGGCAGTGCCCGCCCGGCCCCGCGCAACGCATGGTGGAGAGAGCCCCGTGAGCGCCCGAACGAGAGGGGCGGCGCGAGGGCGGCGGCTGGCGGCGGCGGAGCGGAGCCGTGCCCAGCCGAGACGCGCGCTGGAGCGGGGCGCGGGGGGGCTCGGGGGCCCAGCCGAGACGTGGGCGCAGCCCCTGGCAGTGGCAACGCAGCTGAGAGCAGAGGAGGCGACGCACGGAGAACGGAGCGGCGCGGCCCGGCCCGGCCAGTGCGGCCCCGAACGCGACCCTGGGAAAAGCGCGCCGAAACCAGCAGCGCCGATAATTCCAACACGGGAGCGACCGAAAGAGAGAGCAAAGACACAGCGAGACAGAAAACAGCAGCCACTCGGAAAAAGGAAAAGACCATAGTAGCTAAGATCTTAGGGACAGTGAAATGGTATAATGTTAAACAAAATTATGGTTTTATAACAAGATGTGATAACCAGCAAGACATATTCGTGCATAGAATTGCTATTAAAAAGAATAACCCTGAAAAATGCATCCCAAGCTTGGGAGATGGAGAGGCGGTGGAATTCAAAATCATACAAGGTAGAAAAGGGTTACAAGCATCGCAGGTCACTGGGCCTGATGGTGTTCCTGTGAAAGGCAGTATATATGCAAAAAAATCGTAGTCATGTTAGACAATATCTCCATTGTAAGCCCCCCCTACAGTCTCCCTTTCCTAATCCCACCTTTCCCTTTTACCCTATGTCCTATTACCCCCAGTGTATTCCCAATCTGTTTTTTCATCCATGGTTTCCCTCACAAAACCCTGCCTTTGCCAATTGTTTCCCCTACAATTCCTCTCCGATGCCGATGGGGGGATGAAAAGGGGGAGGGAAGAGATTAAACCCTCTCCTGCCTCAGTTTCCCCACAGGCATGTCCAGAGAGTTCTGTCTCCCTTCTGTCAGCCCTAAGGTGTTCCGCAGAATCTGTTCGGACATTTAAAGACTCAGGAGGGTGGCTTGTTTTGTTTTGAAGCAGTTCTTGTTATGGTTATCCAGTTGTCTTCATTCTCCTTTTATTAAAATAAAACGGGTGAGATGTTGGGGTCCCTCCCCTGCCATGGAGCCCTGAGGGGAAGCACGGGGTTTCCCCGCCCCTGGTCAGCCTCTTTCCCCATTGTTTGGTTTGTGTTCCCCTGCGCGGGCAAAGCAGCTCGGGTGCTGACTGTAAGAGTCTCTCGGCAGAGCCCGGCCATGCGGCTGGGGAAATAAACATCTCTGAAACATCTAGCAAGACTCCGTCCGTATATATTTCTTTTCCACGGGACTCCTGGTTTGATATAGGCGTGTTGCAGTATCCCCACTGTAACACAGGCCCACCCAGCCTGGCTTTAGGAAAGGCAGGTCCTGCTTGACCAACCTGATTTCCCTCTATGACAATGTGATTTATTACCGCACCAAATATTACCGCAGGTTTAGGCCCTAGGGTATATCACCATGACCCGCAGCTGTAGGGAGGAGGAGGAGAGAAGATCCAGCAGGAAGAAATTGATTTATTTAATTATTTTTAAACTCTTTTATAGACTTTTTTCTTCATAGTCTAATTGGACAAAGGATCAGCCACCCCTCGGGGGTGATTGGCTAAAATCCTAAAACATCCATTGTCAAAATATTTTTCTACTATACCATAAACAAGACTTTTCAAGGTTGCAGGTGGCTTGGTTGTTTACATTCCCTGCTACCTCTTCTGTGAGAGAGAAAAGTCTCTCACGGACTTAGAAAATAACAAGAACATCCTCGCTAGCAGCATTTTTGTATCTACAATTCCCCCTTTTTGTTTGATAAGATAATAACTCTACTATTAATCCTAAATAGAAAGTTACATCAGTTATTAATTCTAAATATGTCCTTAAGGCTTTGTTGGGGTCTCCTCGCCCTGCCATGTAGCCCTGGGAGAGGGGCCCTGAGGGGACAGACACGGGGTTTCCCGAGCTCCTGATCTGCCTCGTTCCCCATTGGTTGGCTTGTGTTTCCCTGCGCGGGCAAAGGACCCTCAGTCCGGACTGTGAGGGTTCCTCAGCAGAGCTCCAGCCATGCGGCTGGAGAAATAAACATCTCTGAAACATCTACCAAGAATCCGTCCATATATATTTCTTTTCCACGGGACTCCTGGTTTGATATATGCGTGTTACAGTAATCCCCACTGTAACAAATTGCGAGCAGAACGATCCCCGATCCCTAAGCGACTGATTTGTGTGAGTAAACCCTAGAAACTTTGGATTCCTCTTCTTGGTTTTGTTTTGCTATTCCATATCTAAACTATGGAGGAACCGTGGGAAGACTCTTGGCTCTCAGAGCCGCATATGGACATTTATCTTAAACTTAAAAAGATTCTTGAACAACAATTTGTAAATTTTAGCTTAATTCAAGCTCAAAAACAACTGAAACACTTCCTGGCATAGTTGTTTAAGAACTTTTTCTATGTTTCTTGGTATTTAATTCTTACCAAAGACTTTTGGAAGACCGTTTGGACCCAGTTAATTTTTGAGTAAAAATATATGCCGATGGAAGAATATTTTCGTGAATATTATTTAATTTCTGAGACTGTTGAGTAATGTCAGCTGTGTCTTGGTGAAGGGAAGTGTGCCTCAGGGACCATGCGACCCAGGCCACGTGGACCGAGTGCTCTCCGAGCAGCAGCGAGGCAGTTCCCGTACGCGGGCGGAGCTACGCGAGCCATGGTGTTGGCAGTGGAGCCAGGGGCGGTGGGAGCGGCGCGACCCAGCAGTGCCCGCCCGGCCCTGCACAGGGCGTGATGGAGTCAGCCCCGTGAACGCCTTACTGAGAGGGGCGGCGCGCGGGCGGCGGCTGGCGGCGGTGGAGCGGAGCCGCGCCCAGCTGAAACATGCGCTGGAGCAGGGTGCGGGGGAGTCATCGCTCAGGGGCCCGGCCAAGACGTGGCTGCAGCACCTGGCAGAGGCAGCGAAACTGCAACCAGAGGAGGCGACGCACAGAGATCTAAGCAGCCCGGCCCGGTCTGCGCGGCCTCGAGTGCGACCCCGGGAAGAGCGTGCAGGCACGAGTAACTCCGGCAGCCCCAGCAGCCCTAGCAGCCCTGGCAATTGCAACACGGGAGCGAGCGAAAGAGAAAGCAAGAACGCAGCGAGACAGAAAACAGCAGCCACTCCGAAAAAGGAAATGATCATCATAGCTAAGATTATAGGAATAGTAAACTGGTATAATGTTAAACAAAATTATGGTTTTATAACAAGTTGTGACAACCAGCAAGACATATTCGTGCATAGAACTGCTATTAAAAAGAATAACCCTGAAAAATGCATCCCAAGCTTGGGAGATGGAGAGGTGGTAGAATTCAAAATTGTACTAGGTAGAAAAGGGTTACAAGCATCGCAGGTCACTGGGCCTGATGGTGTTTCTGTGAAAGGCAGTATATATGCAAAAAAATTGTAGTCATGTTAGACAATATCTCCATTGTAAGCCCCCCCTACAGTCTCCCTTTCCTAATCCCACCTTTCCCTTTTACCCTATGTCCTATTACCCCCAGTGTATTCCCAATCTGTTTTTTCATCCATGGTTTCCCTCACAAAACCCTGCCTTTGCCAATTGTTTCCCCAAAAATCCCTTTCCAATGCCGAGTGGGGGATGAAAAGGGGGAGGGAAAAAATTAAACCCTCTCCTGCCTCAGTTTCCCCACAAAGCATGCTCAGAGAGCTCTGTCTCCCTTCTGTCAGCCCTAAGATGTTCCACAGTGTTGGGGGATACTGCAACACGCATATATCAAACCAGGAGTCCCGTGGAAAAGAAACAAATATATACGGACGGATTCTTGCTAGATGTTTCAGAGATGTTTATTTCCCCAGCCGCATGGCCGGGCTCTGCTGAGGGACTCTTACAGTCGGGGCCCGAGCTGCTTTGCCCGCGCAGGGGAACACAAACCAACCAATGGGGAACGAGGCTGAGCAGGGGCAGGGAAACCCCGTGCCTCCCTCAGGGCTACATGGCGCGGGGGAGGGACCCCAACATCTCACCCGTTTTATTTTAATAAAAGGAGAATGAAGACAATTGGATAAACATAACAAGAACAGTTTCAAAACAAAACAAGCCACCCTCCTGAGTCTTTAAATGTCCAAACAAATTCTGTGGAACATCTCAGGGCTGACAGAAGGGAGACAGAACTCTCTGGACATGCCTGTGGGGAAACTGAGGCAGGAGAGGGTTCAATCTCTTCCCTCCCCCTTTTCATCCCCCACTCGGCATTGGAAAAGGATTTTTGGGGAAACAATTGGCAAAGGCAGGGGTTTGTGAGGGAAACCATGGATGAAAAAACGGATTGGGAATAAACTGGGGATAGGGTAAACTTAGGAAAGGGTTCATATTGGGTATAGGGTAAAAGGGGAAATTAGGCTGTGGGTAGGGAAATTGCTGGAATGGATATTGTTTATAATTTTGTGCATAACGGCTGCCTTTGACGGGAATACCTCCAGGCCCAGTAACATTCGCTGCTTGTAAACCCTTCTTTCCTTGCACTATATCAAATTGAACAACTTCCCCATCTCCTACACTTTGCAGGTAATTTTTAGGGTTATTCCTTTTAATGGCAGTTCTATGGATGAATAAATCTTCCCCTGTATCATCTCGTGTTATAAATCCATAGCTGTTTTTCACATTGTACCATTTCACAGTTCCTGTGATTTTCGTTGCTAGAACGTCTCCTATCACGTGCTTGTGTGTCTGTCGTGGGTGCCGGTCCCGCGTGGCCGCCGCCTCGCCGACTCCGACGTCTCGGTCAGGCCCCCGCGCCGCGGCCGCTCTGCGCTCTCTGCACGGCCCCGCTCCAGCGCCTGTCTGGGCTCTGCGCGGCTCCGCTCCGCAAACTCCACGCTGCTTTGAGAGCGGCCCCGTTTCGGCTCGGCGCTGCACTGCACAGCTTCTCGTGTCGCTGTGGAAACCGCCGCTTCTCCCTGCATAGGGCTCTCTGAGCCGTATGCACAGAGCGGGCTTCCACGCTGACCTCCGCTTCCTGGCTGCTCGTGGCCCACGGCACCCATGGCGCCTGCGGCATCGCTCCCTCACTCGCGGCCGCGTAGCCGGGGACCCCGAGACAGGGATGGGGTCCGCAGTAAGGCGCGTGCTCCCGAGGGGGCCGGGCCCATCCAGCGCAGGCACCTCCGCTGGCACAGCTGCAGTCATACACTCCTGGGGTGGCCGCCACGCGGTCTCGGCCACGGGAGAAGTATGATCTTCTGCTTTAGGGGTAATGGGATCATACAGATGCTCCTGAAGAGCGTCACTGATTATAAAGGATCCACGGAGAGCTTCTATTGCTAGTCCATCCCTTAGCTTATCACAGATCTCGTTCCAGAAACACTCCTGAGAATATCCAGGAGGTTTGATATCAAAAAGTAAGTCTCGAGAAATATAGGGGAACTCTTTGAAAAGCCAGATAAAAAAGTGTTCAAGATCTCCCGGTTCCAATACTTTTTTGTTTTGTTGTTCAAGGATCCCTTTTACTTCTAGATACATTTTTTTCTGTGGCTCAGAGAGCCCCATTTCCCACGATTCTTCCATAGTCCAGATATGCAATAGCAAAACAAAACCAAGAAGAGGAATCCAAAGTTTCCAGGGTTTACTCACACAAATCAGTCACGGGGATCGTTCTGCTCGCAATCTTCCACCATATGTTGCAGCGGGGATACTGCAACACGCATATATCAAACCAGGAGTCCCGTGGAAAAGAAACAAATATATACGGACGGATTCTTGCTAGATGTTTCAGAGATGTTTATTTCCCCAGCCGCATGGCCGGGCTCTGCTGAGGGACTCTTACAGTCGGGGCCCGAGCTGCTTTGCCCGCGCAGGGGAACACAAACCAACCAATGGGGAACGAGGCTGAGCAGGGGCAGGGAAACCCCGTGCCTCCCTCAGGGCTACATGGCGCGGGGGAGGGACCCCAACACCACAGAATCTGTTTGGACATTTAAAGACTCAGGAGGGTGGCTTGTTTTGTTTTGAAACTGTTCTTTTTATGTTTATCCAGTTGTTTTCAGTGTTAAGTTTTACATCTCTTTTGTTAAAAAAAAAAGGGGTGAAATGTTGGGGTCTCCTCCCTCTGCCATGTAGCCCTGAGGCTACAAAACAAATTGTGTCAAAACACATTTCTACTTCTACATAATTGGACTTACATTGGCAAGCTTCCATAGTCATGTTATGATTAAAAGAATTCAATGTTCATCTCCCTTCTCTAGGTCTTTATCTGAACAGCTGCAAGTCTTCACTCCCTCTCTGTTCCTCAGGCCTGCTTGTTTTCTTCACACGAGAATCTTCTCATGGAGAGTTTTTTCTCACACACAGGCCTTTTGCTTGCAGGCTCTTGCTACAGTTCTTTTATTGATCCCAATAATTCTATTTCCCAACAGCTGGGTTTTTGGTTTTGCATTCATTAGATCTTTGTATACACAAACTTTGGTGTTAGCACTGGTAAACGGATTTTCTTGGCTCAGGCTCTGTCAGTGTGAGACTAAAGATCATGTGAGAGCCTCTGTAGTGTGAGGGTCTGGAGTAGACTCCATTTGATCCAGATTTTGCTATTCAGTAGAAAAAAACCCAGGACAATTCAGATCAATTAATAGGAAATAAAGCTAAAGTATGCCTGGAACTATTATGATTGTGTTTTGGAGGGATGATAAATAAACCAACCCTCTCAAAACTTTTCCATACCTTCTTGTTGTTTCACTGCTGCATATAAACAGGCTTAGACTACTCTTATATCACAAAGCATTAATTAAGATGAGGCTATATTGGAAATGTCTCCATCCTGATCTGAAGCCATGGAGATGGACAATTAATTCTTCCCCCCTTCAATGTCAAACTTCCTGTTGCTGATTTCCCCTGCAGAAAGATAGCATCTGATCTTTTTCACCCCTTCTTCTGCTGTTGAGCTTCATGCAGGGTCTCCCAGTCCATTACATCTGAAACTGCCACCTCTTACTCCTAAAAATCATTGACTATATACAGCTGGCTGGTACCTTCCCCCCAGAGTAGGCTGTCTAATCTGCTTTTGCTGCTGTAACCAAATGAAGATTTCTTCAGTAGAGCTAGAAAAATATTTTCCTTACCTTAGGAGAGAAAAGGGGGCATATTTTCATAAAAACACTGCACAGAAAAATTCTGTACTAGAATTATTATTGTTCAGTTTGGGTTTTTTCTTGCTTGTTTTTGGTTTTTTCCTCAAATAGCCTTTATCCTATAAATAACTCTCTTGATAGTCTGGATTTGGTATAATTTAATTGATAGTAATTTTGCCCTATTGAGTTTAAGTGGCTTGCTGTCTTGGGGTGACCTTATGATGTGTATCCCATATCGCTGCCTATGCCCAGAAATTAATTTTTGTGCCTTTCTATGCCTCTAAACTGAGCCTGAGAGGGAGAAGAAAAAAACTGAGCAAAACTTTCTCAAAGCAGTTTGCAGCTTGTTCAAGGTCACATAAAGATAGGAGGGGTTTTTTTGTTTTTTTTTTTTTCCCAGCTGCGGCAGGGGAGCGAGGAAGCACCCGGTTTGCTGTGTTCCAGTCAGTTTTGGCCAGTGGTTTTCAGTTTCTGGTTCTCCGGAGAGAGACTGAGAGTTGGACTTTGCTTTTTCTTCTCTAGAATTCCGGATTTTCTCCCTTTGCTACTGGACTGCTTTCAACCTCAGAGCACATCGGGAGGACTTTCCACCGGGCACAGAGGGCCTGGCCCTGGGCCAAGCCCCAGCTCCGAGGAGACCAAAGGGAGGACTCTAACGCTTTCCCAGGTTTTTCCTCCACAGCGAAAGATTTTACCATTTCACCTCATTTTCCTTTCCCGTGTGTTTGTTAAATAAATAGTTTTATCATCTTTGCTTTTCTTCGAGGAAATTTTTTTTTTTTTTCCCGAACCTGGTGGGGGAGGGGTGGTTGTGCCTTCTCTCAGAGGATATATTTCTAAATTTGGCCAAACCGGTACACTTGCATTCTGTGTGATAAAATTGATTACAGATCTCTTTCTTCCTCAGATTAGATTCTGCCTTGTTCTATAAGAATATCTGTTGGATATAAAGAACCAGCATGAGAAAGATATCTGAGCCTAGCCTGCTCTTATTTAAAATTTATTTTTGTTACTAGGTTTTTGGCTTGCATCTGAAGGAATAGCTAAAATGATTTACTGTTTTGTTTCCTTTTGTCTGTCTTTTGATCAGTCTGGATCGCCATATGCAGACTCATCATGGACACCATAAGCCATTCCGTTGCAAGCTCTGTCCATTCAAGTCCTCTTACAATAGCCACTTGAAAACCCATATACTCAAAGCTCATGCTGGTAAGTCAATCCGTTTCTTCCTTGCACTCTCACTTGTCCTCTCTTGATCCCTTTCTCTTGCTGTCAGGCACATATACTTGCTCTTGTGTACTCCCTCTTGCTCAGCCTCACATGCAGTCATGCTCATTCTCTCTTCCTTGTGGGCAGTCACATGGGCTCTCCGCATTCTCTTGCGTGATCACAAGCTCTTCTTGTGCCGTCATGGGCCTCCTCTCACTTTTGTGTGTACCATCTCAATGAAACTGTGTGCAATTGCGCTCATTCTCCCACTCTCCCCCTCTCCCTCAGATGCAGTCACATTCCCCCCTCTCTATCTAGGTTGCAATCTTCCTCTCTCATGCAGTTGTGTGGTCTCTGTCATGTATTATCCTCTCTTGCTTGCTCATTCTCATGATTGTGCTTGCTCTCTTCATGTGTGGCTGCACTCATAAGCTGCTGCTTGTTTGCTTCCTCTCACTCACAGTCATGTGCTCCTTGTTGCTCAACCTTGTGCATGGTTGTGCTCATTATCCCTCTCTAGGTTGTGAATGCTATTCCTCTCTTGGGTGTGATGGCACACGGTCTCCCTCACTCGGTCACAATCTCTTTGTGGCTCACAGACCGTTGCCTGCTCTCCCTCACCCACAATCATGTTTGCTCTTCATCTCTGGGTTACAGTCTCCCTGTATCTCATATGTCGCTGTGAATGCTCCCTCCCTTTCTCTCTCTCTATAGCACTTTCTTGGGGGACATCCTTCTCTGTTGCTCCCTCCTGTACTCTCTTACCTGCTCTACATTTCTCTCCAAGTCAGACTAGGTTTCTCTTGCTTGTGGTTTCTCCATCTAGCATGCTCACTCTAGTGGTCATATATTTGCTGTTGCTAGCTTTCCCTTAGCACAACTTCTAGGAGGGTCTGTTCCATGATCTTCTCAGGCACAGAGGTGAGGCTGACAGGACAGGAGTTCCCAGGGTCCTCCTTTTTACCCATTTTAAAGATGGGTACAATGTTTCCCTTTTTCCAGTCACCTGGGGCGTCACCTGACTGCCATGAATTTTCAAATATCATGGAGGGTGGCTTGGCAACTACATCGGCCAACTCCCTCAGGACTCTGGGATGCATCTCATTGGGTCCCATAGACTTATGTACATTCAGGTTCCTCAGGTGGTCATGAACCTGATCTTTACTTGCGGTAGGAGGGGCTTTGCTCCCCCAGTCCCCATCCTGCTGTCCACCCACTTTAGAGGTGTGGGAAGAGATGTTGCCATTGAAGACTGAGGCAGAAAAAGTTTTTGAATACCTCAGCCTTCTCCTTGTCCATAGTTATGAGATTGCCAGCCTTGTTTATCAGGGCAGATACACATTCTTTGACCTTCCTTTTCTGGTTGATGTACCTGTAGAAGCCCTTTCTGTTATTCTTTGTGTCCCTTGGCAAGTTCAACTCCAGCTGCGCCTTGGCCTTCTCAACCCTATCATTGCACAACAAGACAGCATCTCTATACTCTTCCCAGGATACCTATCCCTGCTTCCACTGCCTGTGCATTCCCTTCTTGCCATTTAGCTCGACCAGCAGATCTTGACTCAGCCATGCTGGGCTCTTGTCTTCCTTTCCTGACTTCTTACACCTGGGGATCACTGGGTCTTGTGCTCTATGGAAGGCTTCCTTAAAGATCTTCCAGCTCTGTTCTGTTCCCTTGTCCCTGAGGGCAGTTTCCTAGGGGATCCCACTGACTGTCTCCCTGAAGAGCTGGAAGTTTGCTTTTTTAAAGTCCAGGGTCAACTTTACTCTTCATCTGACCCATATCCCTCAGTACTGTGAACTCCACCAATGCATGATCACTGCAGTCCAGACTGCCTCCAATCCTGATGTCCCCAATTAGCTCACTTGTGTTTGGTGACCATCAGATCCAGCATTGCATCCCCTCTGGTAGGGCCGTCTATTACCTGGCTCAAGAAGTTATCCTCCATGCATTCCAGGAGTCTCCTGAATTGCCTACAGCTCGCCGTGCTGTTAGGGTGGTTGAAGTCCCCCAGCAGGATGCTGCAGTGTACCCAACATGTCTCAGTGCAACATGCTGAGGGCCCTTGCTAGAACCCTGTCCCTCTAACCTGAGTGTGTTGTCCCACAGCTTGTCATGGCCAAACCTGATATTATATTGTAATCATATATTATGCTTGAGCTCTCCCTTAAAAGAAATTGCACTGTTGCTCTCTGGGTCAAATGCTCTCTCTTTCTGGGTCATAAGCTTTGGTTCTTATTCTCTGGGTCACATTCTTTGGGATCTGTGCAATTTCTTGCTCTTTGGGTCCCTCTTCCCCCTCCCTTCTCCCATTTTTTGGCACTCTTGCTATCCCTCTCGTCTCCCCCATCACACTGTCTTTTTTTTCCTTTTCTGGGTCATGCTTTTTCAATCCCTCTGTGAGTTACCCTCTATAGGTTGCTGACACGTCCTTTGGACTGTCCTCTTGCTCTCTTTCTCTTGATTGTGTGTATCACTCCCCGCACACTCCCTTTCTCCTTGGGTCAACTGTGGGCTGTATCTCTCTCTCTGAGCTGACTTCTATCACACCCATCCCTTTTTTGATTCACCTTCTTCCCTCTGTCTGTCTCATATTCTCAGCTGGCCTCTCTCTCATTCTCACTTCATCTCTCTTACCCTCCCCTCTCTGTGGGCCACTCTGTCTCTATGGGTCGATGTGTCTCACCATTTGGGCATCTTTCTCTCTACATTGGCACCCCTCCTGAGGCACCACTCTCTGGGTCATCTCCTCTTGCACCCACACTCTTGCTTTCTCTGGCCCCCTCCTCCACCTCTCGCCCCACTCCCATCCTCTCTTACTCACCCTCCTCCCTGTGCCGGATTGGACAAATTTGGAGGAAAATATCCTCTGATAGAAGGCAGGTTACAACCACCCCTCCCCCACCAGGTTCAGAAAAAAAAAAATTCCTCCGAGGAAAGTGAAAGAGAGAAAAAACCTATTTATTTAACAAACACACAGGAAAAGGATAATAATGCTAAATAATAAAACCTCTTGCTGTGGAGAGAAACCTGGGAAGATTTCAGAGTCCTTCTGTAGGTGTGGTCTCTCTCCTCCTCCTTGGAGCTGGGTCGGTGTGGGCCCACCTCCAGGGCCTCGGTGGAAAATTCTCCCAATGTGTTCTGATGTTGTTGAAGCACTCCAGAAGAGAAGAAGGGAAAAAACTGAAGTCCCAGGAAAACAAAGTTCAACTCTTCGTCTCCCTCTGGAGAAAAGGGGCCGAAAGCTGGCTGAAAAGCAAGAAGGGTGCTTCCTCCGCGCTTGCTACCACAGCAGGAGAACGCAGAGGAGTGTGTATCTGTGTCCTTGAACAACTGCTTTGAAAAGTTCACTCAGTTTTTTTCCTCTCCCCCCTCTCAGGCTCAGTTTAAAGGCACAGAAAGGCACAAAATTAATTTCTGGGCATTGAGCAGCGATAGGGGATACACATCATAAAGTCACCCCAATACATTCCACCCCTTATCCCTTATCATTGGCTCAATGCCCAAACTAAGATATTCTAGCTCTACACACACACATCAATACATACACATATATATACATATATACAACAATGTACAAACAGTGACAGTGACACTCAGCAAGCAGTGGTATACAGGCATTTTGCATTACAGGTGGTTTTCACCTAACAATCAGATCTCCCTGTGGTACACAACGTGTTGTTCCATCTTTCTGCATTACCCTCCATGTGCAACCAGGTCCCTGAGCAAAAACAACCCCACAAATGGGTTTTTCTGTACTCGAGGCAGAATTAACCCAAACAGTCTTTCCTAACAGACCTCGGACATGCACTACTGGGACCTTATCTCTGTCTACTATATGTAGGGATTCAGGTTGGGCTGGACCAGCTCTATTGGTGGAATCTCGGGTGTTAAATAACCAGGTGGCCTTTTGTCTTGGGGTGACTTTTTGATGTGTATCCCATATCGCTGCCCTATGCCCAGAAATTAATTTTTGTGCCTTTCTATGCCTTTAAACTGAGCCTGAGAGGGGGAAGGAAAAACTGAGCAAAACTTTTTCAAAGCAGTTTTCAGCTTGTTCAAGGTCACACAGAGATGGCAACTTTTCTTTTCAATTGCAGCGGGAGAGCAAGAAGGAAGGGAAGCACCTGGCTTGCTTTTCTTTCCAGTCAGCTTTCGGCAGTTGTTTTTTTCCTCAGCTCCTCTTCCTTTGGAGGGTTGAACTTTTGTTTTCCCGGGACTTCGTTTTTTTTCCCGTTTCTCTCTGCTGGACTGTTTCAATATCAGAATACATTGGGAGGACTTTCCACTGAGGCCTTGGCCCTGGAGGTGGGCCCACAACCCTGTCCCAGCTCCAAGGAGGGAGAAAGAGAGATCTATGGAAGGACTCTGAAATTTTCCCAGGTTTCTCTCAACAGAACGAGAGGCTTTATTATTTAGCATCATTATCTTTTTCCTGTGTGTTTGTTAAATAAATAGTTTTTATCTCTTTCACTTTCCTTCAAGGAAAATTTATTTTTTCCCAAAGCTGGTGGGGGAGGGGTGGTTGTAACCTGCCTTCTCTCAGAGGATATATTTCTAAATTTGTCCAAACCGGAACACCCTTGCTAGATGCTGCTTCCAATTTTTGAAAGTTCTCCCACCTAGTGCCTTCAATGTGGTTTTAAGCAATCCACTGCACCATTCCACTATGCCTGCAGCTGGTGCATGGTAAGGGATATGGTACACCCACTCAATGCCATGTTCTCTAGCCCAGGTGTTGATAAGGCTGTTCTTGAAATGAGTCCCATTGTCAGATTCAATTCTCTCAGGGGTGCCATGCCTCCAAAGGACTTGCTTTTCAAGGCTCAGGATGGTGTTCCGAGCAGTAGCGTGAGGCACAGGGTAGGTCTCCAGCCATCCAGTGGTGGCTTCTACCATTGTGAGCACATAGCACTTGCCTTGGCGTGTTTGAGGCAGTGTGATGTAATCAATCTGCCAGGCCTCCCCATACTTGTATTTGGACCACTGCCCACCATACCATAGGAGTTTCACTCACTTGGCCTGCTTGATTGCAGGGCACGTCTCTCAATCATGGATAACCTGGGAGATACTGTCCAAGGTTAGATCCACCCCTCTATCTCATGCCCACCTATAGGTGGCATCTCTGCCTTGATGGCCTGAGGCATCATGGGCCCATCGAGCTAGGAACAACTCTCCCTTGTGTTTCCAGTCCAAGTCTACCTGGGACACTTCTATCTTTGCAGCCTGATCTACCTGCTTGTTGTTTTGGTGATCCTCATTAGCCCTACACTTTGGACATGGGCATCTACATGGTGGACTTTCACAAGTAGCTTTTTTACTCAGGCAGCGATGTTTTTCCACTCTTCAGCAGCCCAGATTGGTTTTCCCCTACGCTGCCAATTAGCCTTTTCCCACTTTTCCAGCCATCGCCAAAGAGCATTGGCTACCATCCATGAATCAGTGTAGAGGTAGAGTATGGGGTATGCCCAGCCCCTGCCCTGGAGGGATCTCTGCTGAGATAAGAGATTTTGCAATCGCCCAGCAGGACTCCCTGGAAAGGCAACCACTTCTTTGGTCACGGCGAGAAAAGACAGACCCACAATCCTTTAGGAGACCCTATGCAGATCCTTTGTAACCAATTGGTCTTCACCCATCCCCTGTATCCCTATAAAAGCAAGCCCTCGGCCCCTGTGGAGGGAGAGTTCTCTTCCCTGGCTTTCCCCTTCGCTGGAGGGGACCAACAATAAAGCTACCTTCCGTGCGGAGCCAGCCATACGACCCTCTTGTCTCTCTCTCTGGTCTGGCTTGGCCTGGAGGCTGCCCTGCAGAGCTGAGCTGGAATCACGAGCTGATAATCACTAAAGAGCTGACAGCCTCTGCAAGGGCCCTCCTGCCAGCAGCTGAGAGGAAGACACCGGGCCTCGGGAGGGCGATTCCTTTCAGGACCATCTCTCCAGGCCGGTCACCTCTTTCTGGGTCAGAGACACTGACCCCATCACCAGCTGTAATAACTGAAGCCCGAACAGCCTTGGACCCCAGACCCCGGACCTGGCCTGAGCTACGTATTGACCTCGCCAAGACAGAACCAGCCGTTCGTGTGCTGATCCTCTGAAGATAGACCTACGTTTTAGCAGGCCTTTTGGATGGGGACAGTTCAAGACCCTCGCCTCCCACCAAGGACTGAAGTCCCTGAGGATCGAACTGCCAGACCACCCCCCGAGCAGACCTTTCTAGGAGCCAGCCTCACCAGAAAACAGGATTTGTAAGTTTAAACTTGGGGCTCTACTCCTCTTTCTTGCGTGCAACTTAAAGTAATTTTGGGTTTTTTTCTCTTTTTTCTGCTGAGGGAGAAACTAAGATGGGACATAGGCAAGCTAAACCCAGCCTTCCCCAATCTGAGAGAGACCTATACCCCTTTCTTCTAACTCTTCTCTTAAAATCTGACTTTAAATTCTCTAAAGGTGTTCTTTCTAAGAAAAATCTCAAATCTTTCAGTAATTGGATATCTCGAAATTTTCCTGGCGCTTCTACAGACTCTGTCCTTTCTGAACCGTTCTGGGACAGAGTGGGGAACAAACTGTATTCCTCTCAAGCCACGGGAAACCTCTCTGTTTCCAAATTCATGCCTTTATTTCATTTACTGGTTAAAATGTGTCGTGCGACAACCCCCCTCAGCCAAACCCGTTCTCTGCCCTTCCCCCCTCCCACTCCCCCTCTCTGCCTCCGGCAATGGCCAGCATGAGCACGGACCCCGCCTGCCACCCCGGCCCTGGCCCGGCTGGGGCGCCAGCCACCCCACTTCCCTACCCCGATCCCCTATTTCCAGCAGTCCTCCCATACCCAAACCCCCCCGCTCGCCCCCTCGGTCCTGCTGCCACCCCCCAGGCAGCGCACACAGCACCCATCCCAGACCCATCCCCCTTCCCCGGGACGGATGCCTCTGAGCCGCCCCCAGCCCCATCTCCCTGTGCCCCTGGTATTTCGCAACCCTTCGCACATGACACCACACTTCTCCTTCTCTCACCGGCTCACGGTGCCTCCGACCCCCCCCACCCCACCGCGTCCCACCCCACTGTGTCCCAGCTCCCTGCCGCATCCCTGCTCCACGCAGCGCTGCCCCGCCATAGAGGTTTTCTACTTTGGATTCATTTCGGAATCAATTTTAAAGCTGCATCACGGTAGAAAAATCTATGTTTTGGCATGTGGATGGAAATTTGGCCTGTGTAGCTATCTAGGGTGAACTGGAGGCTCTCATTGGTCTGGAGAAACTGCTTTAGATCTTCAGTGGTCAATGGCAAGTGTATGCATGTGAACTCACACCCTGCAAGAGAGCAGAGACGAGTTCTGGCCTTTTTTATTAAATGTGCCATTACTTCTAGGAAGGTGGTAAATGTTTTTGTAGGTTGATGGCTTGTGAAGACCCATTCAAGTATCAGCAAAGGGTGTCTGAGTTGAGGGCCCCATTGGAAGATCAGTCCATGTAAATGGGGAGCCTTACCCAGAACTGCAAACTGGAGAGGCAGGCTGGGTTCAATGAGATGGGCTTGGCGTGAAGACGGGGCTTCCTGGACTTTGGTGATGGTATCTCAGGCTTCAGGTGTGAGGGTACGTGGAGAGTCCAAGTCTCCGCTGCCGCGGAGGAGGTTGGAGAGGGGAGTGAGGTCTTCTGTTGTGACTCCCAGTAGGGGGCGTATCCAATTTATGGATCCGCACAAGCGGTGTAAGTCCCTTAGGGTTTTGGTATCCTCTTTGATGGCAAGTTGCTGGGGTATGATGTTTCTCTCATGGATCTGGAGGCCGAGGTAAGTCCATGGGATGGAGTGCTGCACTTTGTCCTCATGAATCTCGAACCCTACTTCTTCTATGGCTTCAATTGTACTTTTAAGAGTTCTGTCCAAGTAAGTTTTTTCTGATGCACAGATTAGTATGTCATCCATATAGTGGTAAATGATTGCTTCTGGGAACAGGCTCCTGATGGGGGACAGAATGTGGGCGATGTACCACTGTCAGATGGTCGGGCTGTTCTTCATGCCTTGTGGGAGGACGAGCCAATGGTATCTTCTGAGTGGGGCTTCATCGTTAAGAGAGGGGATGGAGAAGGTGAACCGTGGTGTGCCCTGAGGATGGAGAGGGATGTTAAAGAAACAGTCTTTAATGTCTATGATGGCAAGCAGCCAGTCCTGGGGCAGCATCGATGGTGATGGCAGGCCGGGTTGGAGGGGGCCCATGTCTTCAATGACCTCATTGATCTTCTGTAGGTCCTGGAGTAGTCTCCATTTGTCTTTGCCGGGCTTTTTCAGTACAGAGACAGGGGAATTCCAAGGGCTTGTGGTCTCAGTGATATGACCTTTGGCAAGTTGGCCTTCCACCAGGGCTTCCAGCGCACTGAGCTTTTCTTCTTCAAGCGGCCACTGCCTTGTCCACTTTGGGTTGTCAGTCTTCCAGGTGAGCGGGGGAGTAGATGGCAGCGCGCGTTTCTCAGTGGCCCCAGTCAGAAATCCTGGCTGGGAATGGTAAGAGTGGCACCCCATTGAGATAGAAGGTCTCTGCCCCATAGGGTGATGGGGTTCTGACCACAAATGGTCGGGTGGTCGCTATCTTGCCCTCAGGTCCTTCAATGACAACATTTCGTTTGCTTCTCATGGATACTGCAACTCCACCAATCCCGGAGATCATACCTGCCACTGGCTCCAGTTCCCAATTCCCTGGCCACTCGGAGTGGGCGATGATGGTCACGTCTGCTCCGGTGTCCAGCATCCCTGGGCGGTAGACCCTCTCTCCTTTACAGAACAAGCTACACTCGATGGTCGGTTTGTTTGAGCCCACAATCTCCATCCACATTGCTGTAGGATTGAGAGGAAGCTGTTCTGGGCGGTTCTGTGGAAGTAAAAAGGCTTGGGCAATTGGTGTTCCCTGTGGGAGAAAGAAAGGTGTGTCCGTGCAGCAAAGCTGGACAAGAATCTCTTGTCCAGGTTGCACTGTTTGTATCTCAGGTAATACAAAGATTTGTTCTGGACCATGGATGGTATCGCTTAAGATAAGAATGTCCCATGGGCCGTCATGCGGTCCATACTTTCCCGTGGGAATACCATAAAAACGCTTGTCAACAAAGTTAAATGGCAGTGATGTTACCAGTTGGTGTCTGGTCCCGATCGGTAGCACTCCGTGTGTTGGATCCTTCTCATGTGTTCTGGGATCGCCTGGGATGATGGTGCCGGGTGAGGTCCAGTTGTCTGCTCTCGGTGATCTGATGTAGGGTTCACAGCCGGGGCGGGGTAGTATGGCCTTTGATTTGTTGTCTGGGCGCGGGGCCTTGACACCGCACTCCGATAGAAGTTTTTTGGACGCTGCTGGTGCTGATGCTGTCTCTGGTGCCTTTGGTAGGCGGCACGATGGTTCTGGGTGGGTGACCTTTGTGGGCTGTCCTTTATAAAGTGTCCAAGTTTGCCACAATAGAAACAGCGGGCGTTCCCCTTAGAAACTGCTGCAGCAAATGCACCAGAAACTCCCTCTGTGATGCCCTTAACAACTGCTTGGGTCATTGTGTTGTCTGTGGATGTATGTCTAGTACAGCTCTCTATCATTTGTTCTATTGTAGGTTCTGTGTCCATGGGTAGGGCCCTCAAGATATTCTTACATTGTTCGTTAGCATTTACCATGGCAAGTTTGCCCAAAAGTTCCTTTCGTCCATCTGGACTTTCTATCTGTTTTTCTAAGCTAGCTTTTAAACGATCAACAAACTGAATGAAGCTTTCATTTGCTGACTGTTTGATGTTAGAGAAATATTGTGTAGGAACAGTATCATCAGGGGTAAGAAACAGCGATGTCTTAGCTGCAGTAGCTATGTCTTGTAATGCTACTTCAGGTAAGGTTGTAGCTTGATCTAAGGGTTTTTGGAGGTCACCTTCTCCAGCCAGTTGTTCTATTGTCCAATCTGTCTGATTTGCATCTTTAGCATAAGTGTCAGACAGTGTTTTTTAATGTCTTTTCCAATGCCTTTCCCATAACATATATTCGGCTGGGGAAAGGATGCAGTTAATAATGTTTTTAATATCATGTGGCACTAATGTATAGGCAGAGAAAGTGGCTTCCAATAAGTTTCTAAAGAAGTGTGACCCTCTCCCATGTTCTTTTGCTGCCTTGCAAAGCTCTTTGATTTCTTTGTATGGGATAGGTTCCCATGTTTTTGTAGTTGGACCACCCCTCCTCCCTCTCCCTATAATGACTGGAAAGGCTGAAATTTTCTGAGCCAATTCCCAATCTCCCTCCCGGTTCGCTTCCCTGCGTGTCTGTGCCCACCGGTCCTCCGATTCAGAGTCAGAGCCGCTGCTACTGTCATCTGAACAGGAGGGATAAGCTGTGGCAGGGCGGGGCTGGGATACAGGGGGCGTAGCTCGGCATTTTTGAAATGCCGACTTTCCTTTATCCAGGGCAGGAATAGCGGGGGGTCGGGGGTAGTTTGAGGGGTGGGAAGGGGTCCCGTTATGGCAGCATGGGGGTGGAGAAGTTGTACAGCAGCAGGTCGTTTGGGGGGAGGTCGGGTTACAGGTAGTGCCGGTTTTGCAATTCCATGCAGGGTCGGGATGGGCTAAAGGAGGGTGTGGGGGGGCGGTGGGCTCTAGCGCAGCAGCGGGGGGAATGGGGATTGCGCAAGAACTTGTGTTGGGGGGGGGGGGGGGAGTGCAGGGAGAGGGGGAGCATCAGCAGGGATTGCGCAACATGCAGCTGGGGGGGGGGGGGGGGAGCGGGTGTGCCGGCGCCTGCCAGGGTCTATGGGCGATAGCCTGGGGCGGTGCCGCGGATAGCTGCATTCCGCCAGCGGCGAGAGGGGCAGATGCTGGCGGGGGGCGTGACGCCTGTTCCGGGCCCCACAGTGTGTGCGCGGGGCTCTGCGGGACCGGCCCCGTGTTGTTGCATGGCTGCTCCGTGGGTGCAGGAGGGGCCAGCGGCGACGGGGCGGCTTTCTGGGACGGGGCCGCCGCCCAGCCGAACGGCAAGGCAGGCTGTGCGCCCTCCCGCTGCCCTGACCCCCCCGCCTCTGCCGGCGCGGGGTTCCTGGGGGCTGTGGAATCCTGCGATTGTGCAGGGTGAGCCGTCGCAGGCTCTGCCTGTGGAGCCGGGGGGGGGGTTTCCTGAATCCATTATCATTTGTCCCGGAAACCCAGTCAACGGGGCCCCCCTCGGACATTCCTCCGTCACTCATCACCGAGATCGGCGATCCAGCCCTGCTATCACAGTCAAGGTCTGTCAGCAGGATAAATAACGAGTGCCAGGTTTTGTATAATTCTAACGCTGTTGGGTTCCCAGTCAGGAGCTCCTGTCGGACAGCGCATCCGAGTTCCTGCCATAAGGCAAAGTCCAGGGCACTATCTCTGTCCATGGAAACCCCTTTTAAAGTAGCCCAGTCTAATAATTCCCGAACTGAGTTTTCAGGAATGGAGGTGTGCAATATGCTAAACACACCTCTCCAGACCAGCATCGCAGCTTCGGTTTCTGAGCAGCTGTTTGCCATTTCTCAGTTCTGTCGGACCTCCCGGTCCCGGGGGAGGAAGGGGAACAGCCTACCTCTAGAGGAATTCGGCTTGGCTCGCAGCAGCAGGACACGTCAGAGAGTGCAGATCACGTCGGGCAGCACCAAATATTACCGCAGGCCTGGTTCCTACGGTATGTCACCGTGTCCCGCAGCCATAGGGAGAAGGAGGAGGAGAAGATCCAGCAGGCAGGAATTGTGCTGCAAGATTGATTTATTTAATTATTTTACAAACTCTTTTATAGACTTTTTTCTTCATAGTCTAATTGGACAAAGGACCAGCCACCCCTTGGGGTGATTGGCTAAAATCCTAAAACATCCATTGTCAAAATATTTTTCTACTATACCATAAACAAGACTTTTCAAGGTTGCAGGTGTCTTGGTTGTTTACATTCCCTGCTACCTCTTCTGTGAGAGAGAAAAGTCTCTCACGGACTTAGAAAATAGCAAGAAAATCCTTGCTAGCAGCATTTTTGTATCTACAATCAAGGGCTTCCTGGACCCTAAATTGAGAAGCTCCAGACACCCTTAGACCTCTGTAAAGATTTTCTCATCTTTCATCCTTCTCCCATGCATCAACCCCTTTCTCTTCTTGTGTGCTAAATATTCGAGATCTGCTCAAACTTTGGTGTTTTGCTTCTCCTTTAAGAGAAACGGCAGAAGGATTGTTGCCAGGGGAACGGTGCAGGCGAGGGGGGGGGGAGGGTAGGAGGTGAGAATCCTTTCTGGGGCTGATTCCTCCAGGAGCAGGGGGGGATAAGCGGGAAGTGCCGCTGGAACTGGCAAGGGGACAAGCTCCTCTGACGGACACCAGAGCCTGGCGTGGACCCACTGCACGGGTCCACAGCAGCCATGGCAGCAGGACTCCGAGCTGCCAGCGGGCCCAGCGCAGCCCATGGGGCCGCAGCCGGGTTCAATGGAGCTGTGTCAGACAACGCAGCAGGGGGCAGGGGCCGGTGGAACGGCTGCAGACATCAGGACCGGGGCCGGAGCCGGGACTGGGGACACCACCGGGGCCAGGGCAGGGGCACGGACGGGAGGCCATAAGGGGATGCTGGTCTGCTGCCGGACCCGCAGGGGCTGGAGGGGCCGACGGGAACACCGGGGCTACCGGCGGATCCGCCGCCGCTGGGACAAGCAGTGGGGCTGCGGGCGGTGCCGTGAGAGCTGGGACAGGCGGGACCTCGGGCTCCAGGACCGGCGGCGCAACAAGAGCCTGGGCTTGGAGGGGGGGGCAATGCTTCCGGGGGGGCTCAACCCCTCTCTTTCTTGTTTTCCTTTTTCTCCTTTCCTTGGGTTTATTTCTCCTTTCGGGACAGTCCCCGCAATGTTCTAGTATCCAGCCTATGGACTATTTCTCGGGATTTTAGGTATCCCTTGTTCCTTCCCGCCCCCTGATTTTTCTTGGGGTTTTCTCGGGATTTTACTCTTTTTCTGTTCCATCTTAAAGAAAAAAAAAAAAAAAAAAAAACAAAACTTCGCTAGCGTATCTTACCTGGATTTTGTGGAGTCCTCTAAATTCCCAAATTCGGTACCGTTTCAAATTTGTATTTAATATGTTACCGGTATAGTAGCCCTCGCAGAGGACCGCCCTGGGGGTTTTCCTCCGGTAACTGCTCTCAAAGTTCTGACTTTTACCTGGACTAAATATGTCCGAGACTTGGGGGCTTACCAATCCTTGAACTCGATAAAGGACGTACCCTTCCCCCTAGCCGTCCGCGGTCGATCCCCCGAATTTCTCGGTTTATTCCGGCTTGACGTGTGGAAAAGAATTAGGTTTTTCTTTCGCTTCCCCCGTGACCGACCTCTTCCCTCGCGGGAGAGAGAAGCTGCTATCTTGGGGTCCGCATTCGCTTTGTGATAATATCACATCTCACACACACGCTCGACCGCTCCTCACTCAACCACTCAATACTTACGGTCCGTTTTCCTGCGTGGATTCTTCGTGCATGTAGATGTTTATGAGTGAATTACCCTGCCGTGGCTCCGGGAATCCCACCCTGGGTCCCGCCTGAGTTCCCTGAGAGCTCATTTTATTCCCTTTTCTCGATCGAGGTGCCACTTTAAATTAGGTTCATTGATACGATTGGTCTGCGGGATCCCCTGTCCGGCCAGGCCACTAGAAAAATTAGCGGGGCGCCTCCTGACTGAAAAAGGGGTCCGCGATACCCCAAATCGTATCACGTCGGGGTCACCATCTGAAATATAGAAATTCAGCCAAATTAAATTTAATAAAAAAATAGATTTTATTCCGCGACCGAAAGATCGGTCACACAAAGCCACTATTGAGAAAAAGCAGCCCCGAGCCCAGGGTCGGAGCTGGGTGAACACGCATAGATCTGATCTCTATCGCACCAGACCTCCCAAGTTCACGACTGCGGCTTCGGCTGGTCCCTTCTTACACAGTTTTTGGGCAGAGTCCGAATTAATTCTATTCTTCTGGTAATTTTAGCATATTCATAAACTTTTCTTGTCCCGGAGTTGGGCTGCACAAAGCCTTTCCTGGGTCTGATGAATTGTCCATCCTGGGTCTGATGAGCGGGCCATTTCTGGTGATGGAAGGGCCATCTCTGATGATGAATGGGCCATCTCTGGTTCTTGGAACAGTTATTTTTAGTTCCCGGAATGTCCGATTCCTTATCAGATGCGATGCAGATATCAGAGTGTGGTGATCAAGTCGTCATGGTGCAAATGTCCCAGTGATAAGATCCAACCCCACCTAGGTGGAATCCTCACTTATTGTGAGAGAACTTCCTTTAGTGTTGTGAAATTTTTCTCTCAGCCAGGCTGGGAGGGATTTTGAAACTGTCTCTACATGGTCTGATTACATTCTAGTTTTATACATAATAGCACGAATTACATACTTTAATTATAACACCAGGTACCCCTATACATTAGGCATGAGGCTCTGGAACGTGAGGGCCAGGACAATCATGATGTGGATGAAGGTCCATCCAGGTTGGAGGGGTTGCCTAGGGTGAGTCAGTCACCCCCATGCATCATGACTGCCTCTGCTAAGAAAAAAAGAATAGTGGTTGTCATTGGTGACTCCACTCTGAGAGGAAGAGAGGGCCAATATGCTGACCAGATCCAACCCATAAGGAAGTCTGCTGCCTCCCTGAGACCCAGGTAAGAGATGTCCCTAGAAAACTCTCTAGTCTGGCATGGCCCTCTGATTATTATTATTATTATCTGTTACTGGTTTTTCAGGTGAGCAGTGATGAAGTCACAACAAGAAGTCAATCAAGAGAGACCTCAGGGCCTTGGGGTGAATGGTTAAGGGATCAGAAATACAAGTAGCATTCTCTATCCTGCCCATTGCAGGGAATGATGGTGGAAGCAATGGGAAGATCACACAGATCAATACCTGGCTCCAAGTCTGGTGTCATGGAAAGAATTTTGGGGTTTATGATCATGGATTGGTTTACATGGCACCAGGCCTGCTGGTGACAGATGGGGTTCACCTGTCTCAGAAAGGGAAAAGGATCTTTGCACAGGAGTTAGTAGGGCTCATTGAGAGAGCTTTAAACTAGATTCAAAGGGGGAAGGGGAAAAAAACTAAGCTTGCTAGGGATAAGCCTGGGGCCAGCACACCAGTGTTGAAGGCAAGATCGAAAGCCCAAATGAGGTGCATCTATGTCAAGGTCCACAGCATGGGCAACAAAGAGGAGGAACTGGAAGCCATTGTGCAGCAGGAAAACTATGACATAGTCACCATCACAGAAACATGGTGGGATAACTCTCATGACTGGAGTGCTGTAATGGATGGCTATAAACCCTTCAGAAGGGACAGGCAAGGAAGAAGAGGCAATGGGGTAGCCCTGTATGTTAGGGACTATCTTGATTGTTTGGAGCTTGATGATGGTAGTGATAAGGTTGAATGTTTATGGGTAAAGATCAGGGGGAAGGCCAAAGACGCAGAAATCATGGTGGAAGTCTGTTATGAACCACCCAACCAGGATGAAGAGGCAGATGAAACATTTTACAAGTGGCTGGGAGAAGTCTCACGATTGCTGGCCCTTGCTCTCCTGGGGGACTTCAACTTACCATGTCTGCTGGAAATACAACACAGTGGAGAGGAGACAGTCTAGGAGGTTCCTGGAGTGTATGGAAGAGAACTTCCTGATGCAGCTGGTGAGTGAGCCAACTGGGGAGGTGCCCCACTGGACCTGCTGTTTGTGAACAGAGAAGGACTGGTGGGTGATGTGGTGGTCAGAGGCTGTCTTGGGCACAGTAATCAAAAATGATATTTTTTGATTCTTGGGGAAGTGAGGAAACGGGTCAGCAAAACTGCTACCTTGGTCTTACAGAAGGCAGACTTTAGCCTGTTTAGGAGACTGGCTGACAGATTCCCTTGAAAGGCAGTCCTGAGAGGCAGTCCTGAAGGGCAGAGTCCAGGAAGGTTGGACATTGTTCAAGAAGGAAAGCTTAAAGGTGCAGGAACAGGCTGTCCCCATGTGCCAAAAGATGAGCCAGCAGGGAAGAAGAATGGCCTAGCTGAACAGAGAGCTTTGGCTGAAACTCATGAAGAAAAGAGAGTTTATGACCTTTGGAAGAAAGGGCAGGCGACTCAGGGGGACTAAGGATGTCATGAGGTTATGCAGGGAGAAAGTTAAAAAGGTGAAAGCCCAGCTAGAACATAATTTGGCCACTGCTGTAAGAGAGAACAAGTTTTTTTACAAATACATTGACAACAAAAGGAGGGCCAAGGACAATCTCCATCTTTATTGGAGGCCACAAAGGATGAGGAAAAGACTGAGGTACTTAATGCATTCTTTGCCTCAGTTTTTAATAGTCAGACCAGTTGTTCATGTGGTACTCATCCTCCTGAGCTGGAAGACAGAGATGAGAGGCAGAATGAAGCCCCCATAGTACAGGAAGAAACAGTGACCTGCTGCTTCACTTAAACACACGAGTCTGGGAATCCACCTGGGGGTGCTGAGGGAGCTGGCAGAAGAGCTCACTAAGTCACTCTCCACCATTTATCAGCAGTCCTGGTTAAGCAGGGAGGTCCCAGATGACTGGAGGTTGGCCAATGTGATGCCCATCTATAAGAAGGGCAGGAAGGAGGATCCAGGGAACTACAAGCCTGTCAGCCTGACCTTGGTGGAAGGTCATGAAGCAGATCATATTGAGTGCAATCATAGCACATTGTCATAGGTTAGCAAGCATAGTCCCGGAAGGGATGTCCTTGCTAAGGGGTGCTTACAGCTTCCTCTGGGACCTGATAGAACCTATCAGCTGGCCAGTTTGAATATGGACAATTCTTTAAGCCACTTAAAGTTGTGACCACCTCTGTGATACACACTTAAGAATAGACAAACTTCCCCCCCCCCCCCCCCCCCCCCCCCCCCAAGCTCTCTCTCGTTTCCGGCGCTGGGACAGGTGGCAGCAGGGCCCAGTGGGCCCGGCCCAGGCCCTGCTCGGGCCAGGCCGGGCCGGGCCACGGCTCCAGGATGACCCACCCAGCAGGGCTGTGGGCAGCCAGAGCAGCTCGGAACCCGCCCCCCCTCCTCCTCCACTGCAGCCAAGATTTCAGCAAAGCGGCACCTCTGTCCGGCAGAGGTCAGGTGACCAACACTGATAAGCCACACAGCTGCAAGGCCGAGGTGAGATTAACCCTTTTATTTCTGTGAAGAGCTGAAAACCTGAGGGAAGAGAGAGGGTGATGCTTAAAGCTGAAATTCTGTTGTGAAGCTATGATATATCAGAGTATCCCATTGTAATTTCATGAAGATATGGGGGGTGGAGTGTTCAACTCATAAGCAATAGGCAGATGCTGACACAGCTGTAATTTCATGAGAAGTTTGGACAGGGAGAGATGGAACCAGATGAGGACTTCTGCTCCAAACAGGAAAGGAGAAAACCTCAGTTCCTAGAGATGCTCCCAGAGATAGTCTTAAAGATGAAGATGAGGAAGACCCTTTGCTCCCAGGGAAGGAGAAGGGCCTCTGTTTTTTTGTTTCTGAACGGCTCAACCTTAAAATTGTACCCCAAAAGACTTCAAGAGTGGACCCTTGAAAGCAGTTGTGGGAAAATCTGCAAGTCGGGGGAAGGGACTCACATTGCGAGCAGAGAGACTCCTCTTCCTAAATGGACTGAACAATATTTGGAAGTGGGCGGCTGTCTCGTTGTGATACTGTTTTCATTGCACGAGCAAGAAGAGACTTCTCTTTCTAAGTGGACTGAACAAGGTTATTATGGAAGTGGTAAACAGACTGAACATCTTAAGGGCTGTCTTTTTCCATTGTCAGTGGGAGAAGGGAAGAAGGTGGGGGGAGGAGGAGAGTTCTGAAGGTGGTATAATTTTTTTTTTTCTTCTTTTAGGCCTGTTAATAAACTTCTTTATATTCTTTCAAGTTTGGTGCCTGCTTTGCATTTCTCCTAATTCTTATCTCACAGACGATAAACAATAATGAGTATTTTAGACCAAACCACTACACACATGCAGGACAAATGGGGGATCAACCAGCATGGGTTTATGATCCTGCACAAGTTCAGGGTCAACTGGGAGTTTTATCATTCTCACAGGCATGGTTCTTCAGCTCAGGGCACTGAGATCACCCTGGTCCATCACCAGTGTTGAAAACAGGCAATGAATGCAATAAACATGTCTGCCTTGTCTATGTCCCTCTTGATGAGGTGACCATCCTCATCCTGTAATGGGCCGATGTTATTTCTACACTGCCTTTTGCCATTAATGTATTTGAAAAAAACTGTTTTTATTTTCCCCCACAGTTCTGGCAGCTTCAACTCTGGTTGAGCTTTGTTCCTACAGTGGTGAGCAGCATCTCTGTATTCTTCCCATGTAATCTGACCTTGCTTCCACTGGCCATACACCTTCCTTTTTTGCCTTATTTCCAAGAGAAGTTCCCTGTTCAGCCAAGCCGGCCTTCTGCCTTGTCTGCTTGACTTCTGACATTTGGGAATTGCCTGCTCCTGTGCCCTTATTAGGGGATATTTAAAAAGTGACCAGCACTGATGGACCCCAAGACCTGCAAAAACATTTTCCCAGGGGACCTTACTCACTAATTCCCTGACCATCCTGAAGTCAGCTCTCCTCATGTCCAGGATTGAATGGAGGTTCAAGACTCCTGAGTCTTGAGACTGTAGCATCTCTGAAAATAACTGGTCAATCTCTTGCTTGTTTGCTCTAATACTACATATCCTATTGACTTCCTCCTGTAGCTCCTTCACCTGGTGACACAGCTCCTCAACCACAACACACCTTCTGCAAAAGAACTCTTTGTCAGCCCCAGCCTCATGGAGAGGCATCAGGCACTCCTGGCAACCTGTGGCCTGGAGAGCTGCATGCACCATCAGTAGGTCTGGCTGGATGGAGGCTTCTGACATGGCTGGTTCAGTGACTCCCACAGCTGCAGGGGAATGAGCTCTACGGTGTGTTGATAACTCAAGTGAAGAAGCTTACCCTAGTACACTAATAAGACTGGGGATGAAATGATCTGTTTGTGCTCTTTTTCACCAGCTACTGTGTCTGTCTGCTGCCTCTATTTGCTGCTCCCGGATGGTCGGACAGAAGCCCTTTCTGCTTGCCCCACCTGCTTGCCCTGCCTGTGCAAACTGCCCTGCAAACTGCCACACCACACCCCTGTTTGCCCACTCCTGTTTGCCACTCTCCTTAGAGATGTTTCAATCTCCTGTACTGCTCCCGGCAATGCCCCCTCCATGCCTGATTGGTTTATGAGGGCTTATGGATCCTGACGGGGCTCAAGGCTACTGCTTGGATGTCCCTGAACTTGGGAACTCCCATGTACAGTTCTATTTAACCCTCACCCCCGGACTTAGTCACCGCTGCTACCGCTACTGCTGCCTGCTGGGAGAGAGAAGAATAAAATGCAAGAAACAAGTGATGCACAACACAATTGCTCACCACCTACTGACTGATACCCAGACCATCCCCGAGCTGGGCAATCCATTCAAGTGTTCCTGTGAAATCATGTGGATCAAGAAATTTCAGGAGACCAAGTTCTACAGAGAAACTCTGGATTTATATTGCATAGATGACACCACCAAGAAGATATCCTTGCCGGATATGAAGGTTCCAAATTGCGGTAATACTCTTCAAACATAAAGTTATTACTAAGACATTATGAAAGAGGAAAAATAAACATGCTTTTTGACAAGATAACAGTGCTTCTAAAGGAAAAGGTTTTGGGGGGGCAAATATTAACCATTCACTGGTCTTTCATGCCACATGGAATAATTTTGGGAGCTTTACATAAAGCCTTTTTTTTTTTCCCTTGAACCTTTAAAAACATATTCAAGTGCAGGAAAACAGAAAATCAATTACAGACAACACACAAGAATTATATAAAAGGCATGTGCCTTTATTTAACAAAATAGTAGTGCTTCCAAGCTGAACAGACACAAGATTTTTCTTCCTTTTAATTTTTTCAGATATCTGAGGTCAATGAAATCCTTCTTTTCCTTCAAAAATACAAACTCTACTGCTAGGACTACAGGAAGGAAATTCAGAAAAAAACATGCCTACTGAAAGAGAAAAAGTTGACAGATATCTGGTTTTCACACAGATAAAACTCTTTTCATAGCCTATGCAAAAGAGACATTGCAAGCTTAAGTCTGTAGCATTTTGCACAATATTATTTTCAGTTATCTTATAAGGATTTGGAAATGGTGGAAAAATGGTCAATATGGCCAACAATAAGGCCATCCCCTTTGGGTTTTATATGCAACTTTGATTCCTCTATATAGTCCTGGGACAACTAGTAAAAGATTTCACCTGATAGTTGAAGAGATCCTGTTCCTCTGTTGGTGGGGGCAGAGCTCAGGTGTTTCTGATATGATGTGAAGTCTATTGAAGTCTGGAGTTTTCTTAGTGGGATGGGATGATCGGGTGTTCAGCAGTAGACAGATAAGTAGGGTTTCCTTGTGGAGGACTGATTTGGATTGGAAAAGCTGTAAGCAAAGGTGGATGTCAGGAGGAACAAGCAAATTCTACCTTTCTTCCTTCCATCATCACCTACTGAGCGCCCTTCTCTCCACTGGCTATACAGAGGGTGAAACAGGGATTGCAGCCACTGGAAGGTGAGCCATGGAGGGGACTTGCTGTGGACCCAATGTGTGCTGCATTTAATGACACTAATACATAACCTTTTTTGGTGGTCTTATGTACTGCAGGGTCTGATCTACCTGAAATGAGAGATTACACTGAGTTGAGCTAAATTGACCTGACTAGATGTTCTGGCTGAATGGACTAGAAGGTAGATTCATTTGCCAGGTGTTGAAAGGCCTCCTGGTGGATTGAAATCAATTGATACAAAATTGGAGTGACAGCATAGCTTCTCTTAATGTCCTTGCCTGGCATGTCTAGAAACTACTAGGTAACTAGGATTTTCCTTTGAAAACTCTCAGTGTTAAATTCCCAGAACTAAATGTGTGAGACATTATTTCTTTCTCTTGAACTTTTTAGAATTTGCAAGCCCGGCACATTTGTTTCTGACTTCTTGATACTATGTAGATGCATATGTGTACACGTGTACATTCTGTGGACATTAAAATACTTGTCATGAGTCAGGAAGGTGGCACTTCAAACTAGAGGGGGAAGAGGAGGAGGAAAGGTGCCCTTGACTCTGAGCATATATGACATTCATACTGAAGTATCAGAATGTGGAATTTTGCATATGAGGAATAAACATGGGTTGTGTTCTGGAAGATATCTAGTGGATGACATCCCTGTCCATGGCAGGGGGGTTGGAACTAGATGATCTTTAACATCCCTTCAAACCTAATCCATTCTATGATTCTATGATCCAATGCATGGCTGGTATTGGCTGTTGCTTTCAGCATTTCTGTACATATTTTTCTTTGTTTAAAAGCACAAGACAGTTTCCAGAAAAAGCACCGATGTAGTTGGATAATTTAATTTCTAGCATGGTCTGAGAGGCTAGTCGCCCCAGGGCCCCTCTCCCAGGGCTACATGGCGGGGGGAAACCCCAACAGCTAGTAAGTATAACTGAAATTGAGGAAGAAACTCCTTTTAGCTCCTTTGGATGTCAGGAGAAGTTTTAGACATGCAGGCCTTTCTGAATTTTGTTAATGAAACATTTTCTAATTTTCTCTACAGATTAAATGGTCAATCCCATGTCTGATTTGTTGATTTTTAAATTTATTTTTTTTTAGGAACTAAGCAAACATACTCTTTTTTCTTTTCTTTCAGGTGTTAATTACTTCATAATGTAGTAAGTAGCCTGTACAGTACATGGTAAAAGTCTTGATAATAGGACACCTCATTAATAAATCTCTTCCTGTGAAGTTGGAAGAGACCACTGTGGTTTCTTGGTCATAAGGCTCTGCTTTGTAGATAATTCATGTGAAAATTAGGAAGGTAATTTAATTACTGTTTATAACCCCCTTGCAATGAGCAGGGACATCTTTCACTAGACCAGGCTGCTTAAAACCCCATCCAACCAGACCTTGAATGCTTCCAATGATGGGACATTGACAACTTCTCTGGGCAACCTGTTCCAGTGTCTCATAACCTCATTGTAAAGAATTTCTTCTTTACGTCCAGTCTTAATCTACTCTTTTTCAGTTTAAAACCATTGTCCCTTATCCTGTCACTACAAGCCCTGGTAAAAAGTCTCTGTCTTTCTAAAGCCCCCTTTAAGTATTGAAAGGCCACAATAAGGTCTCCCCTGGAGAGTTCTCTAGGCTGAACAACCCCAACTCTCTCCGCTTTTCTTCATAGGAGAGGTGTTCCAGCCCTCTGATCATTTTTGTGACCCTTCTCTGGAGCTGCTCTAACAGGTCTATGTCTTCTACTGGAGACACAAGAACTGGATGTAGTACTGTCTTGTTTTAAGACAATTTTAGGAGGTAGACACTCTAAAATGAGTTACCTCCTCTTTAGTTTTAACCAATCCCTTTCCACCAATAAGGAGAAATGAATGAGTAGATATAAGTGAAAAGATAACAGTTTACTAAAAAAACTAAATAGCAACAGGCAAAAAATAAGAGTAATAGTCACTAGTTAAAAAGTTGCTGAAATCTTGCAGACTCCCCGGGAACAAAGAGAAACTCAAAATGGTGGCATGACCCCTTCCCCAAGATGGCGCCCTCCACAGGTGACTGTGCAGTCTTGGAGACAAAAGGGAGATGGTGGACAAACCCCACTCAGCTCAACCTTCCCCCTAGAACAAAAAAAAACCCAGGAAGGTAGAAGCTTATGAAGCAGTTCTGGTGGCAGATGGGAATTGCTGGCATGTGTGGGGTCAGTGCTGCTGCTCACTGCTGCCTCCTGCCACCCACTGCATTCTGCTGGTGTTGATGCTGCTTTTTCCAAACTGTTGGTGTTTTGGGGGGGCTAAACGGTGTCCCCAAGCACCGAAAATGGTACTCCCCAGCCCCGACCGACTCTGGCTTCGCACTGCCGACAGGTGTTGCAAAATTCACTCAGAAACAGTTTTTTGTCGCGTGACGGTCGGCGATGGAAGAGATGGGGCAGATTGCTTGGATGCAATAAGCCAATTTTATTGATATAGAGCTGAGTATTTATACCTTTTCAGCAATAACTAAAAATAAATTCTTATATAAGCAGCAATCACTATAACAACCATATCTATGTTTCTTAATAACATTGCAAACCTAGAAGCTAGCACTAACACAGGTACATACCAAGCATGCTGCTCCCTTCTGCTATTTTGTTATAGGCTGTACAGTCTGCCATGGTTTGCAGCCTAGCAGTGTTAGCACGTCTACTTCTGACATGAGTTTAGCAGTGCTCTCACTTCTGCTTTCTAGCTGTATCTCCACATCTCCCCCTTTCTTATCTACGAGTAAAATTTTCTTTGTTGACTTATCGATCAGTCTCTGAACACATTGCAAAACACGTGGCAGACAAATCATCATAAGCAGCAGCATGGCTAAAATATAAATTCCTGCTTTAGCTAAATGCTTAAGCCAGCCAGTAAGTACTCATCCTCCAAGTATGTTTCCAAGCCAGTCGTTATCACTTACAACTCTCAATTTGGTGACACTATCTCGAAGGGCTTGTATGTTAGCATGAATAGACAGGGAGTGGTCAGACAGGTTCATGCAACATAAGCTTTCAAAATCGTCACAACCGTGCCCACGTGCCAAAAGCAAAAAATCCATTGCAGCTCTATTCTGCAGTGTAGCATGTCTCACTCTATCTATGTCTGTTAATAAGCCTGTTAGAGCAGAGCTAGTAGCATTAGTTTCTTTTGCAAGCCAGCAGCCAAGGTTATTCAGGGTTTTCAGCGCATGTGCCGTTTCAATAGATGGAATAATAGAGGCAAACACTCGGGCTCCTAGGTTCCAAGATTCAACATTATCATCACAATCTTGGCTATATGTGTGTGTGCTGCGTTTCGCTTGCACCAGCTTGTGCAAAGATGGCAAGTTTCCCCGAAAAGAGTGAAACATGGTTAATCGCCCAAAAGTACAAGGACCTCCTATGGTCCTACCTGGTATTCCTTTCCAAACTCTATTTCCACATATCAAAAATATGTTGTCTAACAATCCAATAGCAGCACTTCCAGGAGTAATTGGTTGGGGCAAAGTATGATTACACCAGGCAGAAGCATTGGTGTAAATTCCTGTTCCTGAAACATCTAGGCCAAATTTTCTGTTGGGGCTGTTAGTATAATTTAGATAAAAACACACAAAAGACTGCGTGGACCCAAAAATGTCCAATTCTTGAGGTTGCATAGGAAGAGGGGGAAAGTTAAGAACCTTATTTACTCCTAAACCTTTGTCGTTGGAAAAGTACCATCCGGCTGATGCACTGGCCTTTTTATGCCAACTTTCCTGGCACCACCAGGTTGGCTCAATTTGACCCATAGCAGTACATGCTCTTCAAATTGAATAAAGCATCCCATTCACTCTTCATTAAGGGCATAGCTACCAAACAGGTTTGGAAAGGGTCACCAGGGGAGGTCATGGACAGGCACAGCGTAGACTCGTTTAAAGCTTCAGCTATCGTAAGCCAAACATTGCTTTCTGGGAGGGGTGGCATTGAAACCACCTCTCCTTCATCAAGAAAGAGTCCTACTAAAAGGACCAGCCTGAAAAGACAGACCTGGCTCCCAAAAATACCATTGTGGAAACCAGCTATATTCATGTCCACACATAAATTTTAAAATTATACAGTTACCATAATAGCACAAAGGATCACACTGTGGACAGTTGCCACAGCGGCGATGCGATATGCAATACCACTGCTTCTGACACTTTCGACACTGACACAAAACCCACACCTGATGGGAATAATTTTTGCAAATAAAACAAGGAATGGGGTTATTCTCAAGTCCAAGTCTCTCTTTAAACCATTTCCAATACTGCTCACGGAGAGAGACTTTATCTGCAATTATAGTTTGTACTTCTGTTGGAGTGGGTCATCCCCGGAAATCAAAAGGTGGTGTAAAGTCAATAAGTCCTCTGGAATCAAGTAGAAGCTGGTTGAGCTGGTGGTCGGGCGGAGGTGTCCTCTGCAATCTCTGGAACCGAGGCTGAGGCTGGAATGGCTGAGGTCTCCACTGGTAGTGTGCCAGGGTGGTCAAGATCCTCAAGATCCTCAGGAGGAGTTTTCAAGGATTCTCTGAAGGGTCTCATGTTCTTAGCTGGGATCCAGCTCGAGCCATTCTCTGTAGAAACATAGGCAAAACCCCTTCCCCATGTGATGAGGGGATAAGGTCCCATGATCTTACCTGTTTCTGGGTCCTTAACAAGGACCAGGGCCTTCTGTTTAACCTCTAACTGTCGGTTATTGCCAAAGTGCCTTACAGTCGGAGGGTTGGGGTCCATCAGGGAACCATTTAAAAAGTTAAAAACATACAATGCCTTCTGTAAGTGTTCAGCTGGGGTAGCATTCCCCATTCCCCCTTTCTGTTTTAATAAAAGACGCTTTAGTGAACAGTGAGCTCGCTCAATGATATCTTGGCCTGTGGAGGAGTGAGGAATCCCCGTCTTGCCCCCAGAGGGCAAGAAAATTTGCAACTCTCTGGGAAATATATGCTGGACCATTATCAGTTTTGATTTGTGAAGGAATTCCCAAGACTGCAAAGGCACTTGTAAAGTGACGGCAAACATCTTTTGCCGATTCTCTTGTATGACAGGATGCAAACAGGGCACCTGAAAAGGTGTCTATAGAGGAATGTATATACTTAAGTCTGCCAAATTCAGGAAAGTGAGTAACATCTGTTTGCCAAATTTCAAGGCTCTGGAGTCCTCTAGGGTTAACACCTCCGGTGAGAGAGGGAAAGGAGTGTCTTTGACAGTCTGGGCACACAGCCACAATGCTAGAGGCTTGGTGAGAAGGCAAAGCAAAAGTTCTTGCAAGTGCAGCAGCATTCTGATGAAAAAATGAGTGACTGATTTTTGCCTGGGAAAAGCGATCAGGTACTACTTGTGCAGGTAGCGTAAGTAGATCCGCCTGGCGATTTCCCTCTGTGATGAAACTAGATAAGGTAGTGTGAGATCTAACATGCATTACAAAATATGACTCTTGTCTATTATCTAAAAGAAAAACAAGTTGTTGCAGCCAATAAAACAAGTCAGCGTTAGGCACATCTTTCAACACAGCAGCTTCAGCTCTTTCCACAAGTCCTGCAACATAAGCAGAATCAGGTTAAAAGGAATAGGCCAGCGTTAAAAGGCTCGTACAACGGCTGCTAATTCAGCAATTTGAGGGTATCCTGAAACAGTGGTGACATCTGAGTCCCATCAGTTGAGATTTGAGTCCCACCACAAAATCACAGATTTATGCCTGTGACCAGACCCATCTGTAAAAACAGTTAATGCTTGCAACAGGACTTCGCTTCTCTTGGGTCGTGTTAAAAGATTAAAAGGTTAAAACCTGCTGCCACGAGCTTGTGTTTTGGGGGATGTGTAGAAAGTTGTCCAGAGAAATCGGTGAGAGCCATCTGAAACACTTCAGACTGTTGAAAAAGCCACTGTAAATAAACAGCAGTAATAGGCAAGCAAATCAAACAGAAGCCAACACCTGCAAGTGTAACAAGTCTCTGTCTAGCTTTTACAATAAGCAAGGCAAACATTTCATGTTGGGTACTGACAGTTTTGGACATGTGGTGTGACAGAAAAATCCATTCAATAATTAATAGAGGGTCTGGCAAATTAGGGTCCCACTGAAAAATTAAAGCATGGGGCTGCTTGGCTGGATTTAAAATTATTTTAAAAAAGGGCAACTCAGGAGCCTATCGGGCCACTTGCCAATTTGAAATAGCATCAGCTACTTTTTGCAATGCTTGGTGACCTTCCAGTGGAAGCTGCTGAGGAGATAATAAATCTGGTTCTCCTTTTAACAGAGCAAACAAAGGGCTCAAGTCTGCGTTTGAGATTCCTAACAGGGGATGAACCCAATTAATTGTCCCCAAAAGTTTCTGAGCATCATGCAAAGTACAAATGTTGGTTGGAATTTGTAAAGGTTGAGGAGAAATACTCTGGGTCCTAATTCACCAGCCCAGGTATTTCCAAGGGGGTTGATGCTGAATTTTTTCAGGAGCGATACAAAGTCCTGCTTGGGTTACAGCATCGCTGACAAGGGCTGATTGTGAAATGCAGCTTCTCAAGTTGCTACTGTTGCTACTAGAAAAGAACATGAAGGGAGCCTCCATCCGCACTCTCAGCTCTCCCAGAGAGAGCAACAGGGAAAGGCAAGAGCCAAGAGGAAAACAAAAAAAAACTAAGCAGAGCCTCTGCCTTGAGTAAAAGCCATGAGGCAAGAGAGAGCTCTCCCTGCATGTTAACTTTAAAAAGACCAGGGCACTTGTCAAGATGCCCCTTGTCACAGGTGAGAGTGGGAGTTTCAGACAAAATTTATTAGAGAAGCCTTCCCATTGAGTCACAAGGTGCAGAAAGGACCCTCTTGCTTTCTAAATTCCTTCTCAGAGAGGAGTCTGGGTGTGGCTGAATCCAATCTTAGCCCCAGACTTTGTCAATCGTTTAAGTAACTTTGTCCCACAGGATTAAAGATGTCAAATCTGATATATTTATATTAAATGAATTATTTATTATGACTAATGATTAGACAAAAGATCTTAATCAGAATTATTTACAACACAATATAAAAGCTAAAACTACTAGTTGTATATAGTATAGTGCACTATATGAAAGCAATTCTATTAAAGCTAGCAAAAAGAAACAATTATTGGGTAGAGATTGATGAAATTCACCATACCAACAACACTTGTGGGTAGATCTCTTTCACTCAACCTCGAGGAGTATCCTTGGGGAGTGTCCCCTACCCAAGGGAGGAATCACCACACACTCCAAGAAGGAATATGTTAGAAGAACCTACCATATGAGAGTGGACTGGACTTTTAAAGTGATTGACTACCAGTCACATCTCCAATTGCCTCACTACCAGGGGTTGTTAATTTGGGGTTGGTGAGCAGACTGGTTTTATCATAATTCAACACCAAAACAGCACATGACTGCCCACTCTTGATCCACTACTGATAGCCTTGCAAAATAGGGCATTGTCCAAGTTGCGTGACCACATTCCAGGGCAGAGCATCCTGATACACCTCTGGATGGTATCCCTTCCCTCTAGTGAATCAACTGCACAACTCATCTTGGTGTCATCCACAAATTTGCTGAGGGTGCATTCAATCCAACAGTTTGTCATTGATAAAGTATGAAATAATATTCATCCCAGTACTAACCCTTGAGGGACAGTACTTGCTACTGGTTTCTACTTGGACATTGAGCCATTGACTGTAACTTTTTGGATGCAGCTATCCAGACAATTCCTTATCCATCTAACAGTCCATCTATCATATCCATATCTTTCTGAATTTGTGACTAGAATACTGTGGGGGACCATAACAAAGGCCTTACACCAATCTAGGTAGATGACATCAATAGCTTTTCCCTTGTCCACTGATGCAGTCACTTCATTATAGAAGGCCACTAGATTAGTCAGGCATGACTTGCACTTGGTGAGGCCCTGGTGGCTGTCTCTAATCACCTCCCTGCCTTCCATGTGTATCGATATAACTTTCAGGAGGATCTACTCCATGATCTTACCAGGCACAAAGGTGAGGCTGACTGTATGGGAGTTCCCAAGGTCCTCATTTTTACTCTTCTTAAAATGGGCATAATGTTTCTCTTTTTCCAGTCACTGGGAACTTTGCCTGACTGCCATGACTTTTCAAATATGATGGAAAATGGATTAGCAACTACATCAGCCAATTTCTTCAGGACCTTGGGATGCATGTTCTGTCCCATGGACTTCTGTATGTTCAGGTTCCTCAGGTAGTCTCAGACCTTATCTTCTCCTATAATGGGAGTGACTTCATTCCCCTGTACCTGCCTTGAGGTTCAAGGACTTGAAAGATGTGGAAAGAGAGATTGCCAATGAAAACTGCAGCAAAAAATGTGTTGAGTACATCAGCCTTCTCCCCATTCATTATTACTAATTCTCCTGTCTTATGATGTTTGCAGCACTATTTTTTCCAAATGCATTTGGAATGTATTTATGTATGATAAAAATTGCTGGATTATTTTAAATTTTAAAGTCAAACTTGATTACTCTGCCAAACATTTTTTAAGTTGCATCTACCACAGTAGTATTAGTAGAGCCTTCTGCATAGAGAAATTATGCGCTTTATTTTTGCCATTTTCACAGTTCCTGGTCATCCATATAGTGTGTCTATCTAGACCTTCCTCCTTGTTTCTAGCTGGTAAATAGCATTAGAAAATGTAGAAAGAGAAGTAAATACTTTGTTCTCATTACTATTTCTGTAGGTAATGGCTACAACTGCCACTGGTGTGTTAAATTCCCAGAAGAAAGGCATGTCCTATGTTTGGGGTAAAGTCACTCATAAGTCCATTAGTCTTCTGGAGATCACCTGGAGCTCACCTAATCCCAGGGATGCAGGATCAGTGTTATAACCTGCCCCAGAAGGTGAGGGTAACCCAGGTTCTTGTTAATAGATCCCTTGGGGAAAATTAGAGCAAAATGACACTGAATGATCAGTGTTTATAAATATATATATGTAGGGTTTAGTTTAGAACAATTTGGTTGCACGGGAAAACAGGTATGTAACCACTTTGGTTGTTATTATCTATAGTAATATAGCAATATAAAAGTATAAAAATAACACTTAGGAAAATATATAAGGAAAAAAAAGGATGAACATAGAAACAGTCACCACCCATTGAATCCAGTGGCGAGACTTGGTTGTTGCAATTTTGATGTCTGTTGATCAAAGTGAAGGTCAAGTCCTGTCAAAGTGATCTTGATCCATCAGAGGTAGGGGAAATCCACAGAACCCAACCATTTCATGAGTTCTATATGCTCAAATTCAGGTGGGAACACCCAGTACCTCCTCTGGGGCGAGGAGTTTTATACCCTAAGTTGTTACAGCTGCCTTGAGTCCATTATGACCCATTATGGCCCATCAGCAAAGGTGAATACCTTCAAGCTACATGTGAATGTCCCTGATTCTTTCCCGGCAGGGGAGTTATCTCAGCTGAGTTCACTTGAGTAAGGACAAAGAGACAGTACCTGTTGGAAAATAGAATTATTGGGATCAACAAAAGAACTGTAGCAAGAGCCTGCAAGCAAAAGGCCTGTGTGAGAAAGACTCTCCATGAGAAAATTCTTGTGTGAGAAAAGGCCTGGGAAACAAAGAGGGAGTTTTGAAACGATGCAGCTGTACTGATAAGATGTGCTAACCAGGAGAGAAGGGAGGTGAACTCTGAATTCTTTTAATCATAACATAACTGTAGAAGCTTGCCAATGTAAGTCCAATTAGGTAGAAGTAGAAATGTGCTTTGATAAGTTTTAAGCCACTTAAGAGTTAACAAGCTGGTATACTATATAAGTGCCTCTGGATTGCTAATAAAGGGAGCTTGCTTTTATCAACCACATTGGCTTTGGACTGCAATTTCTCCCCCCACCAGAGCCGCCGGGCCTTTTTTCAATTCCAACAAGTACCTACCTGTCTTGGTTTGAAAGACAGGTGTCTGCCAAGGAAGGCAGAAACCTCCCTTGGAATGGAGACTATGACCCTCGCTCCCTCTGTATTATTATAACTTTGCAATTAAGGGGGCTTTCAGGCAAAGATATGAGAAAAGAAATAACAGTTCTTTATTAATATGCATGTGTATAACAAGGCAAACAAACAACAACAATGGCAGCAACAACTAACAAAAGAATGAATAAACCAGAAAACCCAATAAACAGTCTCTTCCCGCTCTTTAAGCAATTTCCCCTTTGGTGTAGTTATGGTCACAGCTGGCAGGAGAGCTGGCAGGCTCCTGGTGGGCAGGGCAGGCGCGATGATTCCCCCGCAGCTGCAGAGGGCACTCCAGTGTGAGCTTGGAGACCACACGGGTAATGGTGGCTTGACCTAGACAGGAAGGGATGGGAAAAAAGCTTGCTTTACAAACCCCTTGGGGCAGTTGATCCCAGTGCCCCAGCAGGACCCTTGGAAGCAGCAAGCTGGAACGGCAAGAATGAGCAAAATCCCGGGGTGGTAGACAAGATGTATCAAAAACTTCGCAGCTGTAGCTGGAACCATCCCAGAAGGCAGGGGGAGCAGTGACAGAGGAACAGTGGGGGGGGGGGAGAGCGGGGGGGGGGGGGGGGGGGGCTGGGCAGCAACAGCCTGGCTCCCAAGCACAGCAGAGAGAGACTCCCTGGGAGGGGAAGGGGGCTCGGGGATCCTGGGGATTTCCCCTGAGGCACCCGAGCAGATGGTAAAGAGTCCCCCATCTGGTGAGGTAGGGTGTTAATAAGGTCACAGTGCAACGACTGCTCTTACGAGCAGAGCTCCACTCATGGTAGAAGGCATCAGAAGACAGAACTCCACAGTTGTGGTGAATTCTTTCCACAGCAACCGCAGCCTCCTTCCCCTCTGAATGCTGAGAGAGCAAGAGAGGGCTAGGAGCTGCACCCAACCCCTTTTCCCCAGCCCAATTCTCACAGTATCTCTGCCCCTCCAAGAGAAACCTCTCGGCTAAGAGGGCAGACAGCCAAACCCTTCCCAGGGAAACTTCTTTTGTCTCTCCTAAGTACCCAGTCGTTATTGTTTCTTAGCAATAAAAAATGGGAGAAAATTCTCTAAGAGAAAGAAACAAAAGGAGAACTCCTAAACCCCAACACTGCCTCACAACGTTTCCCTCTTTCCTTATCTCCTTCAACACCCAGGTGTAGGCTGAGCTGGTAGGTGTGCACGCCCTCTGCACCTGAGTGGTTACTTTGCACATTGGCAGCTTGCCCCCGATTGTCTGGGCCATCAAGCATTCCAGTCTCTCTTCCAGTATCACTTGTGGATACATTCTTCTCCCCAGACCTGGGATGATTGGACAATAGTATCCCCTTTATCTTATCTCAAGTTCCCATCTGTTGGGGTTTTAGTTTTGTCCTAGTTTTTTTTCTGTTAGAGGAATTTTCTCCCATATGCATGTTGCTAGGGGACAAATGACTATACTTAAGAAAGACAAAAGCAGCAGAGCAGCCCGTTTTGGGGGTGGGGTGGGCCTGGCTACTCTTTGTTTCACCTGGGCATGTTGGGAGTTCGCTCTCAGCGTCTGGAGAGAGAAGCCGCGGAGAGAAGAGCTGCTGGTTCCTGTTTTCGGTGTCTTTCCTTTCTGCTGGAAACAACACCGGGATCCCAAGGCTGCTTTCCCTGCCCTGCTGGAGGCTGGGGCTGTGGCCGCCCTGCACCGCTGCTGTTTCGAGCCTTTGCTATGCTGTAGCCGTGCTCACCCTGCCTGCCTGGAGCCCCGGGGGGTTCCCCTTTTGGATACATCTCGTCTGCCACCCGGGATTTGTGTTTGTGCCTGCTGCTCCAGCCTGCCATTCCAGCCTGCTGTTCCGGGAGTCCAGGACCGGCTGCCCAGCGGTTTGTGAAGTTTTTTTTTGTTCCATCCTTCCCCGGGATCCCAGGGCACCAGAGCAGCCGCGTGCTCCCCGAGCTCGCTCCGGAGCGCCCCCTGCAGCCGCGGGGGAACCATCGCACCTGCCCTGCTCACCGGGAGCCGCCAGCGATCCCTGCCGGCTGCGAGCGGAACTGCACCCGAGGGGAAAGGGCCTGACAGCCGAGAAGGCTGGGACTGGGTTTGTGTTTGCTGTTACTGTCATAGTTGTTTTTGTTTTGTTCGACTGGTTATATATCTATCTATCTATCTATCTATCTATCTATATATATAGTAAAGAACTGTTATTCCTATTTCCCACATCTTTGCCTAAAGACCCTTGATTTCAAAATCATAATAACTCAGAGGGAAAGGGGTTATATCTGCCACTTCAAGGGGGGCTTCTGCCTTCCTTAGCAGACACCTGTCTTTCAAACCGAGACAGATTTTGGCGCCCAACCGTGGGGCCTGAGGGCATTAAGAGAGAGAGGTGAAAAAGGAATAACAGTTCCTGGATAGCTTAATTTGGTGTGTTGGATATAGGAACCTTGGTAGGCAGCACTATGTGGTCTTCTTTGCCCTGGTTCGGGTGGCATGTGGCCGTGGCTATATTCTTCCCCTTTGCAGCTCCTTACTTGAATATGGTTCCTCTGACTAAGGCTACTATTGCCGTTATCCAGCTTGCGCTATGGGTCGAGAAGGTGAGGAATTCATGGGATTTTAACTTCCTCCGGAATGTGGGCACGTGGATAAACGGCTACCACACACTGAGCGCATGTTTTTGGGGTTATGTTAACAATGGTACCTTCTGTGAGGAAATGACACCAGGGGAAGTTTTCCCCCAACCCCTCAACCAGTTCTTTGGACCCACCCCATCAATTTTCGAAGGGTTTAGATTCCCTCTGAATACTAACCACCTGCTGCTGGTAGGCCTACTCTATTTAGCATTCAAGGATAAGTTGAGATTGGCTTGGATAACTACCCAGACACCAGCCCCAGAGACTAGAGATCCTGCCCCAAAGCCTGATCCTGCCCCAGAACCTGACATGGCCCCAGAGAGTAAAGTTCCTACCCCAGAGCCTGATCCTGCCCCGGAACCTGACACGGCCCCAGACACTAGAGATCCTACCCCAGAGCCTGATTCAGCCCCAGAGACTGACACAGCCCCAGACACTAGAGACCCTCCCCCACAGCCAGATACCGCACAACAGCCCACCTCAGAAATGGACTACCCGAAATGGGTGGGGGTACTGGCGAAAGGGATGCAGGAGATGTGCCAGGAGATGGGCCAGGTGCGCAAGGAGATGTGCCAGGAGATGGGCCAGGTGCGCCAGGAGATGGGCCAGGTGCGCCAGGGGATATGCCAATTGCTAAGGGAATACACCTCCTCAGCTAGTGAAAAAACCTCTCCCCACCCCAAAGAGGGTGAGTCCGACGGTGCAGCAGTGGAACCCACGGATGTTACAACCGTCCAGGTTTCAGCTGAACCCCAAGGACAACCACAGCCAGCAGCAGTCGCCCCTGTGCAAAGGAGGAAGTGTAAGACCAAATCAGTACGACCAGTTAATGATGATGGGGAACCAGGGCCCTCACAACCAGCAGGTGAGCCAGAGCCAGAAATCATCATTGAGTCCCTGTTGTACGACAGTCTCCGTGGTATGCGAGACGACATTGTGCGAAGGGGGCGTGAGCCTTATACCACCTGGCTGCTTCGGGTTTGGGACCTTATGGGCACAAGTGTGCAACTGGATAGTGGTGAGGCAAGGTATCTGGGATCGTTGACCCAGGACCCAGGTGTGAACCAGATATTTGTGAGGGAGCCAGAGCCCCTTTCTCTCTGGGAGCGGCTCTTAATGAGTGTGAGAGAAAGGTTCATTCACAAAGAGAGAATGCAGGAGTACCATCATAGAATGCAGTGGAAGACACTTAAGGAAGGGATCCAACAGCTAAGAGAGGTGGCAGTATTAGAGGTACTCTTTGGGAGGGATGGACAGCACGGTAATGACCCTGATAAGGTCAGGTGCACAGGACAGATGATGTGGAACCTGGCAAGACTAGGGCCACCGCAATACACCACCTTCATTGCAACGATTGATGCTGACAATACCCGAGAAACAGTGGGCTCTGTCGCCAACAAGCTCAGGAATTATGACAGTATGGTCAATGGCCCGCTGAAAGCTCATGTCTCTGCTGTGGTCCAGGACCTCAAAGAGGAGATGAAGGAGATGAGGAAGGAAATGAGGGAGGAGATGGAGGAGATGAGGAAGGTCAGTGTGGCACCAGTGCGAGTCACAGGCCCCCAAGTCAGAGCCCGTCGTCCCCCTGCTAGAGAGAGAGGGTACACCCCACGAGCTGAGCTGTGGTTTTTCCTGTGTGAGCATGGGGAAGACATGAGAAGGTGGGATGGGAAACCCACTTCTGTCCTGGCAGCGCGGGTGCGTGAACTCAAGGAGGGAGGCACTAACCGAGGGGGTTCCGCTAAGGTGAAAGTAGCCTCAGCCTCCCGTAACCGAGCTGCCAGGTATTACAGAAGGGAGGATGATATGTCACATCCCCTCGAAGGTACCTCTAGTATGTATGCCCAGGGAAAGAATGATAACCAGGGCTAGAGGGGCCCTGCCTCTAGCCAGGAAGAGGCACGGGAGAACCGTGTTTTCTGGACGGTGTGGATTCGATGGCCTGGCACATCAGAGCCGCAAAAATATGATGCATTGGTTGATACTGGGCCACAGTGTACTTTAATGCCATCGGGACATGTGGGGGCAGAACCTGTATCCATTGCTGGGGTGACCGGGGGATCACAGCAGTTGACCCTTTTGGAAGCTGAGGTGAGCCTGACTGGGAAGGAGTGGCAAAAGCATCCGATTGTGACCGGCCCAGAGGCCCCGTGTATTCTGGGCATAGATTTCCTCCGGAATGGCTATTACAAAGACCCAAAGGGACTCAGGTGGGCGTTTGGGATTGCTGCTGTGGAGGCAGAGGGCATTAGGCAATTGAACACCCTGCCTGGACTATCAGAGAATCCTTCTGCAGTGGGGCTCCTGAAAGTGGAAGAGCAATTAGTGCCAATTGCCACCTCGTCAGTGCACCGCCGGCAGTATCGGACGAACCGAGATGCTGTGATTCCCATCCACAAGATGATTTGTGAGCTAGAGAGCCAAGGGGTGGTCAGCAAGACCCACTCACCCTTCAACAGCCCCAACTGGCCTGTGCGCAAATCTGAAGGAGAATGGAGATTGACTGTGGACTATCGTGCCTTGAATGAAGTGACTCCACCACTGAGCGCTGCTGTGCCGGACATGTTGGAGCTCCAGTACGAGCTGGAGTCCAAAGCAGCGAAGTGGTATGCTGCTATTGACATTGCCAATGCATTTTTCTCCATTCCTCTGGCAGCAGAGTGCAGGCCTCAGTTTGCTTTCACCTGGAGGGGTGTGCAGTACACCTGGAACCGACTGCCCCAGGGGTGGAAGCACAGTCCCACCATCTGCCATGGACTGATCCAGGCTGCATTGGAAAAGGGTGAAGCTCCAGAACATCTGCAGTACATTGATGACATCATTGTGTGGGGGAACACTGCAACAGAAGTGTTTGAGAAGGGAGAGAGAATAATCCAAATTCTCCTGGAAGCTGGTTTCGCCATCAAGAAGAGCAAAGTCAAGGGACCTGCTCAATAAGATCCAGTTCCTGGGCGTAAAGTGGCAAGATGGACGACATCAGATTCCCACTGAGGTCATCAATAAGATCACTGCGATGTCTCCACTGACCAATAAGAAGGAAACACAAGCTTTCCTAGGCGCCATAGGTTTCTGGAGGATGCACATTCCTGAGTACAGCCAGATCGTGAGCCCTCTCTACCTGGTTACCCGCAAGAAGAACGATTTCCACTGGGGCCCTGAACAGCAGCAAGCCTTTGCCCAGATCAAGCAGGAAATCGCTCACGCCGTAGCCCTTGGCCCAGTCAGGACAGGACCAGAGGTGAGGAACGTGCTCTACTCTGCAGCTGGGAGCCATGGCCTGTCCTGGAGCCTTTGGCAGAAGGTGTCTGGTGAGACTTGAGGTCGACCACTGGGATTTTGGAGCCGAAGCTACAGAGGGTCTGAAGCCAACTACATTCCCACAGAGAAAGAAATCTTGGCAGCTTATGAAGGAGTCCAAGCTGCCTCAGAAGTAATCGGCACAGAGGCACAACTCCTCCTGGCACCCCGACTACCGGTGCTGGGGTGGATGTTCAAAGGCAAGGTTCCCTCCACGCATCACGCCACCGATGCTACTTGGAGCAAATGGATCGCCCTCATCACGCAGCGCGCCCGAATTGGAAACCCAAGTCGCCCTGGGATCTTGGAAATAATTACGAACTGGCCAGAAGGTGAGACTTTTGGGTTATCTTCTGAAGAAGAAGAGGAGCAGGTGAAGCATGCCGAAGAAGCCCCACCATATAACGAGCTACCAGAGAGTGAAAGACAATATGCCCTCTTCACTGATGGTTCCTGCCGAATTGTAGGTGCTAGCCGGAAATGGAAAGCTGCTGTATGGAGCCCCACACGACAAGTTGCACAGGCTACAGAAGGAGAAGGTGGATCGAGCCAATTTGCTGAGCTAAAAGCCGTTCAATTAGCTCTGGACATAGCTGAAAGAGAGAAGTGGCCAAAGCTCTACCTCTACACTGATTCATGGATGGTAGCCAATGCTCTGTGGGGTTGGCTGGAAAGGTGGAATAAGGCAAACTGGCAGCGCAGAGGAAAACCAATCTGGGCTGCTGAGGAGTGGAAAGACATTGCCACTCGAGTAGAGAAACTATCTGTGAAGGCCCGTCATGTAGATGCTCACATCCCCAAGAGCCGGGCTAATGAAGAACATCGTAATAACAAGCAGGTAGATCAGGCTGCGAAAATAGAGGTGTCCCAGATAGACTTGGATTGGCAACATAAAGGAGAGCTGTTCCTAGCTCGATGGGCCCATGGTGCCTCAGGCCATCAGGGCAGAGATGCCACCTATAAGTGGGCACGAGACCGAGGGGTGGATCTAACCATGGACAGTATCTCCCAGGTGATCCATGACTGTGAGACATGCGCTGAGATCGAGCAGGCCAAGCGGGTGAAGCCCCTGTGGTATGGTGGGCGGTGGTCCAAATACAAGTATGGGGAGGCCTGGCAGATTGATTACATCACACTGCCTCAAACCCGCCAAGGCAAGCGCCATGTGCTCACAATGGTAGAAGCCACCACTGGATGGCTGGAGACCTACCCTGTGCCTCACGCTACTGCCCGGAACACCATCCTGGGCCTCGAAAAGCAAGTCCTTTGGAGGCATGGTACCCCTGAGAGAATTGAATCTGACAATGGGACTCACTTCAAGAACAGCCTTATAAACACCTGGGCTAGAGAACATGGCATTGAGTGGGTGTACCACATCCCTTACCATGCACCAGCAGCTGGGAAGGTTGAGCGGTGTAATGGACTGCTTAAAACCACCTTGAAGGCACTGGGTGGGGGGACTTTCAAAAACTGGGAGGTGCATTTAGCAAGAGCCACCTGGTTAATTAACACCCGAGGCTCCACCAGCCGAGCAGGCCCTGCCCAATCCGAACCCCTACAAACAACAGATGGGGATAAGGTTCCAGTGGTGCACGTGAGAGGTATGCTTGGAAAAACTGTTTGGGTAAAGTCTGCCTTGAGCAAAGACAAACCTATCTGTGGGGTTGTTTTTGTTCAGGGACCAGGTTGTACCTGGTGGGTGATGCAAAGGGATGGAGAGACCTGATGCATACCATAAGGGGACCTTGTCTTAGGGTGAACTACCCATGGCTCTGTACTTGTATCAGTATCAGCATGTATATATGTATATAATTTGGGTGATGCATGTATTTATATGGTTAAAAAGGTTCAGTTTCATGTAACATGTTAGTATGGGAAAAAAATCGGGGTGTATAATGTTGGGGTTTTAGTTTTGTCCTAGTTTTTTTTTCTGTTAGAGGAATTTTCTCCCATATGCATGTTGCTAGGGGACAAATGACTATACTTAAGAAAGACAAAAGCAGCAGAGCAGCCCGTTTTGGGGGTGGGGTGGGCCTGGCTACTCTTTGTTTCACCTGGGCGTGTTGGGAGTTCGCTCTCAGCGTCTGGAGAGAGAAGCCGCGGAGAGAAGAGCTGCTGGTTCCCGTTTTCGGTGTCTTTCCTTTCTGCTGGAAACAACACCGGGATCCCAAGGCTGCTTTCCCTGCCCTGCTGGAGGCTGGGGCTGTGGCCGCCCTGCACCGCTGCTGTTTCGAGCCTTTGCTACGCTGTAGCCGTGCTCACCCTGCCTGCCTGGAGCCCCGGGGGGTTCCCCTTTTGGATACATCTCGTCTGCCACCCGGGATTTGTGTTTGTGCCTGCTGCTCCAGCCTGCCATTCCAGCCTGCTGTTCCGGAGGGTCCAGGACCGGCTGCCCAGCGGTTTGTGAAGTTTTTTTTTGTTCCATCCTTCCCCGGGATCCCAGGGCACCAGAGCAGCCGCGTGCTCCCCGAGCTCGCTCCGGAGCGCCCCCTGCAGCCGCGGGGGAACCATCGCACCTGCCCTGCTCACCGGGAGCCGCCAGCGATCCCTGCCGGCTGCGAGCGGAACTGCACCCGAGGGGAAAGGGCCTGACAGCCGAGAAGGCTGGGACTGGGTTTGTGTTTGCTGTTACTGTCATAGTTGTTTTTGTTTTGTTCGACTGGTTATATATCTATCTATCTATCTATCTATCTATCTATATATATAGTAAAGAACTGTTATTCCTATTTCCCACATCTTTGCCTAAAGACCCTTGATTTCAAAATCATAATAACTCAGAGGGAAAGGGGTTATATCTGCCACTTCAAGGGGGGCTTCTGCCTTCCTTAGCAGACACCTGTCTTTCAAACCGAGACAGATTTTGGCGCCCAACCGTGGGGCCTGAGGGCATTAAGAGAGAGAGGTGAAAAAGGAATAACAGTTCCTGGATAGCTTAATTTGGTGTGTTGGATATAGGAACCTTGGTAGGCAGCACTATGTGGTCTTCTTTGCCCTGGTTCGGGTGGCATGTGGCCGTGGCTATATTCTTCCCCTTTGCAGCTCCTTACTTGAATATGGTTCCTCTGACTAAGGCTACTATTGCCGTTATCCAGCTTGCGCTATGGGTCGAGAAGGTGAGGAATTCATGGGATTTTAACTTCCTCCGGAATGTGGGCACGTGGATAAACGGCTACCACACACTGAGCGCATGTTTTTGGGGTTATGTTAACAATGGTACCTTCTGTGAGGAAATGACACCAGGGGAAGTTTTCCCCCAACCCCTCAACCAGTTCTTTGGACCCACCCCATCAATTTTCGAAGGGTTTAGATTCCCTCTGAATACTAACCACCTGCTGCTGGTAGGCCTACTCTATTTAGCATTCAAGGATAAGTTGAGATTGGCTTGGATAACTACCCAGACACCAGCCCCAGAGACTAGAGATCCTGCCCCAAAGCCTGATCCTGCCCCAGAACCTGACATGGCCCCAGAGAGTAAAGTTCCTACCCCAGAGCCTGATCCTGCCCCGGAACCTGACACGGCCCCAGACACTAGAGATCCTACCCCAGAGCCTGATTCAGCCCCAGAGACTGACACAGCCCCAGACACTAGAGACCCTCCCCCACAGCCAGATACCGCACAACAGCCCACCTCAGAAATGGACTACCCGAAATGGGTGGGGGTACTGGCGAAAGGGATGCAGGAGATGTGCCAGGAGATGGGCCAGGTGCGCAAGGAGATGTGCCAGGAGATGGGCCAGGTGCGCCAGGAGATGGGCCAGGTGCGCCAGGGGATATGCCAATTGCTAAGGGAATACACCTCCTCAGCTAGTGAAAAAACCTCTCCCCACCCCAAAGAGGGTGAGTCCGACGGTGCAGCAGTGGAACCCACGGATGTTACAACCGTCCAGGTTTCAGCTGAACCCCAAGGACAACCACAGCCAGCAGCAGTCGCCCCTGTGCAAAGGAGGAAGTGTAAGACCAAATCAGTACGACCAGTTAATGATGATGGGGAACCAGGGCCCTCACAACCAGCAGGTGAGCCAGAGCCAGAAATCATCATTGAGTCCCTGTTGTACGACAGTCTCCGTGGTATGCGAGACGACATTGTGCGAAGGGGGCGTGAGCCTTATACCACCTGGCTGCTTCGGGTTTGGGACCTTATGGGCACAAGTGTGCAACTGGATAGTGGTGAGGCAAGGTATCTGGGATCGTTGACCCAGGACCCAGGTGTGAACCAGATATTTGTGAGGGAGCCAGAGCCCCTTTCTCTCTGGGAGCGGCTCTTAATGAGTGTGAGAGAAAGGTTCATTCACAAAGAGAGAATGCAGGAGTACCATCATAGAATGCAGTGGAAGACACTTAAGGAAGGGATCCAACAGCTAAGAGAGGTGGCAGTATTAGAGGTACTCTTTGGGAGGGATGGACAGCACGGTAATGACCCTGATAAGGTCAGGTGCACAGGACAGATGATGTGGAACCTGGCAAGACTAGGGCCACCGCAATACACCACCTTCATTGCAACGATTGATGCTGACAATACCCGAGAAACAGTGGGCTCTGTCGCCAACAAGCTCAGGAATTATGACAGTATGGTCAATGGCCCGCTGAAAGCTCATGTCTCTGCTGTGGTCCAGGACCTCAAAGAGGAGATGAAGGAGATGAGGAAGGAAATGAGGGAGGAGATGGAGGAGATGAGGAAGGTCAGTGTGGCACCAGTGCGAGTCACAGGCCCCCAAGTCAGAGCCCGTCGTCCCCCTGCTAGAGAGAGAGGGTACACCCCACGAGCTGAGCTGTGGTTTTTCCTGTGTGAGCATGGGGAAGACATGAGAAGGTGGGATGGGAAACCCACTTCTGTCCTGGCAGCGCGGGTGCGTGAACTCAAGGAGGGAGGCACTAACCGAGGGGGTTCCGCTAAGGTGAAAGTAGCCTCAGCCTCCCGTAACCGAGCTGCCAGGTATTACAGAAGGGAGGATGATATGTCACATCCCCTCGAAGGTACCTCTAGTATGTATGCCCAGGGAAAGAATGATAACCAGGGCTAGAGGGGCCCTGCCTCTAGCCAGGAAGAGGCACGGGAGAACCGTGTTTTCTGGACGGTGTGGATTCGATGGCCTGGCACATCAGAGCCGCAAAAATATGATGCATTGGTTGATACTGGGCCACAGTGTACTTTAATGCCATCGGGACATGTGGGGGCAGAACCTGTATCCATTGCTGGGGTGACCGGGGGATCACAGCAGTTGACCCTTTTGGAAGCTGAGGTGAGCCTGACTGGGAAGGAGTGGCAAAAGCATCCGATTGTGACCGGCCCAGAGGCCCCGTGTATTCTGGGCATAGATTTCCTCCGGAATGGCTATTACAAAGACCCAAAGGGACTCAGGTGGGCGTTTGGGATTGCTGCTGTGGAGGCAGAGGGCATTAGGCAATTGAACACCCTGCCTGGACTATCAGAGAATCCTTCTGCAGTGGGGCTCCTGAAAGTGGAAGAGCAATTAGTGCCAATTGCCACCTCGTCAGTGCACCGCCGGCAGTATCGGACGAACCGAGATGCTGTGATTCCCATCCACAAGATGATTTGTGAGCTAGAGAGCCAAGGGGTGGTCAGCAAGACCCACTCACCCTTCAACAGCCCCAACTGGCCTGTGCGCAAATCTGAAGGAGAATGGAGATTGACTGTGGACTATCGTGCCTTGAATGAAGTGACTCCACCACTGAGCGCTGCTGTGCCGGACATGTTGGAGCTCCAGTACGAGCTGGAGTCCAAAGCAGCGAAGTGGTATGCTGCTATTGACATTGCCAATGCATTTTTCTCCATTCCTCTGGCAGCAGAGTGCAGGCCTCAGTTTGCTTTCACCTGGAGGGGTGTGCAGTACACCTGGAACCGACTGCCCCAGGGGTGGAAGCACAGTCCCACCATCTGCCATGGACTGATCCAGGCTGCATTGGAAAAGGGTGAAGCTCCAGAACATCTGCAGTACATTGATGACATCATTGTGTGGGGGAACACTGCAACAGAAGTGTTTGAGAAGGGAGAGAGAATAATCCAAATTCTCCTGGAAGCTGGTTTCGCCATCAAGAAGAGCAAAGTCAAGGGACCTGCTCAATAAGATCCAGTTCCTGGGCGTAAAGTGGCAAGATGGACGACATCAGATTCCCACTGAGGTCATCAATAAGATCACTGCGATGTCTCCACTGACCAATAAGAAGGAAACACAAGCTTTCCTAGGCGCCATAGGTTTCTGGAGGATGCACATTCCTGAGTACAGCCAGATCGTGAGCCCTCTCTACCTGGTTACCCGCAAGAAGAACGATTTCCACTGGGGCCCTGAACAGCAGCAAGCCTTTGCCCAGATCAAGCAGGAAATCGCTCACGCCGTAGCCCTTGGCCCAGTCAGGACAGGACCAGAGGTGAGGAACGTGCTCTACTCTGCAGCTGGGAGCCATGGCCTGTCCTGGAGCCTTTGGCAGAAGGTGTCTGGTGAGACTTGAGGTCGACCACTGGGATTTTGGAGCCGAAGCTACAGAGGGTCTGAAGCCAACTACATTCCCACAGAGAAAGAAATCTTGGCAGCTTATGAAGGAGTCCAAGCTGCCTCAGAAGTAATCGGCACAGAGGCACAACTCCTCCTGGCACCCCGACTACCGGTGCTGGGGTGGATGTTCAAAGGCAAGGTTCCCTCCACGCATCACGCCACCGATGCTACTTGGAGCAAATGGATCGCCCTCATCACGCAGCGCGCCCGAATTGGAAACCCAAGTCGCCCTGGGATCTTGGAAATAATTACGAACTGGCCAGAAGGTGAGACTTTTGGGTTATCTTCTGAAGAAGAAGAGGAGCAGGTGAAGCATGCCGAAGAAGCCCCACCATATAACGAGCTACCAGAGAGTGAAAGACAATATGCCCTCTTCACTGATGGTTCCTGCCGAATTGTAGGTGCTAGCCGGAAATGGAAAGCTGCTGTATGGAGCCCCACACGACAAGTTGCACAGGCTACAGAAGGAGAAGGTGGATCGAGCCAATTTGCTGAGCTAAAAGCCGTTCAATTAGCTCTGGACATAGCTGAAAGAGAGAAGTGGCCAAAGCTCTACCTCTACACTGATTCATGGATGGTAGCCAATGCTCTGTGGGGTTGGCTGGAAAGGTGGAATAAGGCAAACTGGCAGCGCAGAGGAAAACCAATCTGGGCTGCTGAGGAGTGGAAAGACATTGCCACTCGAGTAGAGAAACTATCTGTGAAGGCCCGTCATGTAGATGCTCACATCCCCAAGAGCCGGGCTAATGAAGAACATCGTAATAACAAGCAGGTAGATCAGGCTGCGAAAATAGAGGTGTCCCAGATAGACTTGGATTGGCAACATAAAGGAGAGCTGTTCCTAGCTCGATGGGCCCATGGTGCCTCAGGCCATCAGGGCAGAGATGCCACCTATAAGTGGGCACGAGACCGAGGGGTGGATCTAACCATGGACAGTATCTCCCAGGTGATCCATGACTGTGAGACATGCGCTGAGATCGAGCAGGCCAAGCGGGTGAAGCCCCTGTGGTATGGTGGGCGGTGGTCCAAATACAAGTATGGGGAGGCCTGGCAGATTGATTACATCACACTGCCTCAAACCCGCCAAGGCAAGCGCCATGTGCTCACAATGGTAGAAGCCACCACTGGATGGCTGGAGACCTACCCTGTGCCTCACGCTACTGCCCGGAACACCATCCTGGGCCTCGAAAAGCAAGTCCTTTGGAGGCATGGTACCCCTGAGAGAATTGAATCTGACAATGGGACTCACTTCAAGAACAGCCTTATAAACACCTGGGCTAGAGAACATGGCATTGAGTGGGTGTACCACATCCCTTACCATGCACCAGCAGCTGGGAAGGTTGAGCGGTGTAATGGACTGCTTAAAACCACCTTGAAGGCACTGGGTGGGGGGACTTTCAAAAACTAGGAGGTGCATTTAGCAAGAGCCACCTGGTTAATTAACACCCGAGGCTCCACCAGCCGAGCAGGCCCTGCCCAATCCGAACCCCTACAAACAACAGATGGGGATAAGGTTCCAGTGGTGCACGTGAGAGGTATGCTTGGAAAAACTGTTTGGGTAAAGTCTGCCTTGAGCAAAGACAAACCCATCTGTGAGGTTGTTTTTGTTCAGGGACCAGGTTGTACCTGGTGGGTGATGCAAAGGGATGGAGAGACCTGATGCATACCATAAGGGGACCTTGTCTTAGGGTGAACTACCCATGGCTCTGTACTTGTATCAGTATCAGCATGTATATATGTATATAATTTGGGTGATGCATGTATTTATATGGTTAAAAAGGTTCAGTTTCATGTAACATGTTAGTATGGGAAAAAAATCGGGGTGTATAATGTTGGGGTTTTAGTTTTGTCCTAGTTTTTTTTTCTGTTAGAGGAATTTTCTCCCATATGCATGTTGCTAGGGGACAAATGACTATACTTAAGAAAGACAAAAGCAGCAGAGCAGCCCGTTTTGGGGGTGGGGTGGGCCTGGCTACTCTTTGTTTCACCTGGGCGTGTTGGGAGTTTGCTCTCAGCGTCTGGAGAGAGAAGCCGCGGAGAGAAGAGCTGCTGGTTCCCGTTTTCGGTGTCTTTCCTTTCTGCTGGAAACAACACCGGGATCCCAAGGCTGCTTTCCCTGCCCTGCTGGAGGCTGGGGCTGTGGCCGCCCTGCACCGCTGCTGTTTCGAGCCTTTGCTACGCTGTAGCCGTGCTCACCCTGCCTGCCTGGAGCCCCGGGGGGTTCCCCTTTTGGATACATCTCGTCTGCCACCCGGGATTTGTGTTTGTGCCTGCTGCTCCAGCCTGCCATTCCAGCCTGCTGTTCCGGGAGTCCAGGACCGGCTGCCCAGCGGTTTGTGAAGTTTTTTTTTGTTCCATCCTTCCCCGGGATCCCAGGGCACCAGAGCAGCCGCGTGCTCCCCGAGCTCGCTCCGGAGCGCCCCCTGCAGCCGCGGGGGAACCATCGCACCTGCCCTGCTCACCGGGAGCCGCCAGCGATCCCTGCCGGCTGCGAGCAGAACTGCACCCGAGGGGAAAGGGCCTGACAGCCGAGAAGGCTGGGACTGGGTTTGTGTTTGCTGTTACTGTCATAGTTGTTTTTGTTTTGTTCGACTGGTTATATATCTATCTATCTATCTATCTATCTATATATATAGTAAAGAACTGTTATTCCTATTTCCCACATCTTTGCCTAAAGACCCTTGATTTCAAAATCATAATAACTCAGAGGGAAAGGGGTTATATCTGCCACTTCAAGGGGGGCTTCTGCCTTCCTTAGCAGACACCTGTCTTTCAAACCGAGACACCATCACAGTCCAATCTCCAGTTGGTTGGCATATTTGAGGAGGGGTGGGCTTTGGTGGTCAAAGATGAACAGATGTTTCTTTGCAGTTTGCTACAGTGGGCAAAAGTCCTTCGATGATTTTAGCAATGTTTAAGTCATTAATCATTTCAGTCTTTCACATCGCGCCGTGGCTTGAAGAATCAATAATTTTTCTTCTGCTGCTCACTCCAAGTCTTCTTCACAGGTGGTGATTTTCATATAGTGGACAGATGGAGAAAAGAGAGAAGAAAAATAAAGAAGAGAGATGGTACAAATCATCATCCAATAGAATCTGCTTACCAAAATGAAAAGTAAAACAGTAAGCATCAAGTGAATAATCACAGGGTGTGATTGATGGGATACCACAGAATCTGAATAGTTAAAATCACACCCCTCAATATTAGCAAAGTAACAAACACAAAAATCAGGATATAATATTGATACAAACCAAAAATTATGGCTTTACTGTTGGTGAGGTCATAAGTGTTTGTTTGGTTCCAGGTAGAGTTACGTGGGAGCTGGTAAAAGGCTTTCTTTTATTCTTATTGTGAAATTTCCCCTTGTTTTGTCCAGATTATTTAGTTCACCTGTTAATACCTTTGAGAAATTTAGCCATATTATCATAAATTTAAAGCCTTCCAAGACAGAACATGGCAGGTTAATACATATTTGTATGATTCCAAATATGCATAAATTATTGTACTAACTTCCAGGCTAAATTTGGTTGAGTTCCTTGATTCTCAATTGGTTGAGACAGAATTATACATACATAAAAATTTTTCCCACATCTTTTTTTTTTTTTTTAGTAAAAAGACAAACTTGGCAAAAATCAGTGATGCATAAAATGATTTTATTAAATTTGGTCTCCCAACAAGTCACTTGTGATAAAAACACAAATCACAAGTATTAATAAACTGATAATACAAGCAATTATAGGGGCACTTAAAAGTTTCATCGGTCCCATGCAGCTTGATCTCACCTGTTGGTCAGTTCCTGTAAAAAGAAAAGAGAAAATTTGGCCCTCTACTGACCGATTATTAAAAAGAAGGAAAAATCTCTTGAGTTGCTTTAATGGTCCTTTCCGTGACCATGAGTAGCTACCAATGCATTACAGTTGACCGGGGTTTTAGAGCGAGTTGCACCTGTCCAACAGAGGGTAAGTTCACTAATACAGATTGGCCTGGATAATGGAGTGGGTTTGCAGGAATTTTATCTTCCCTTTTGCCTGGTAGAATAGTGGGATATTCAGGGCAGAATGCTGTAATTCCAGGTCAACCATAGATTCCCCACCAACTATTAATTTTGGTTACTGCATCAGAGACATAGGAGGCCCATCCAGAGTTATGAGGCATTATGGTTTGCTTTAGAAGCCCAGTGGTGCATTCCACAATACTGTTTGCTTGTGGATAACACGGAGCGTGAATTCCTTCTTCCTGAGCCCACTCCTGTACCATCCCAGCAGTGAAATGGCTTTGATTGTCTGATTGGATAGACTTCAGTTTGGGCAGGCAACTGAACCATAGCTAGGGTTTTTACAGTATTTTCTCCCATAGTTCATTGCACACCTTCAGCCAGATTTACTCGTGATATTGCCTCAACCCCAACCAGTATATATTGTTTTCCACCAGAAATTTGGAAGGGACCAATATAGTCTACCTGCCAGGTATCCTACAATCCTTTGTTATCTCTCAGTTGCAGTGGTAGATCCTTCAGTGGATCATGATCTCAGCCAAGTGCGGCACAGGGTACAAGCAGAGGTCACTGTGTTGCATAGTTCCCTGGTCACTGGCCACCCTCTACTGACTGTTCATTAAATACAGCAAGTTTCCTGAGTAGCCTCTTTTTACATGTAACTATTCCAACAGATGCTCCCACTTTTCCTCTTCTCCCTGGTTACAATCAGGTGTTCTAGATCACTTAAAAAAATCACCTGCAGGGGTATCAGCAAAAACCAGATTTAATATTAAGCAACAGAACGGCAAGGTTCGTTGGCAAGATTCACTCTACTACTTACTAGATAGTCAAGGCACACCAAGGAAAAACAAGCAACAACAAAGCAAACAAAATCCAGGCAATCAAAACAGAAATTAGCCAAGAACTATTGGGGGTGTGTGTGTATGTGTGTGTGTGTGTGTGTGTGTGTGTGTGTGTGTATGTCCCGGTTTGAGATAGGGAATACAGTATGTCATAGGTTAGCAAGCATAGTCCCCGAAGGGATGTCCTTGCTAAGGGGTGCTTACAGTTTCCTCTGGGACCTGATAGAACCTATCAGCTGGCCAGTTTGAATATGGACAATTCTTTAAGCCACTTAAAGTTGTGTAGAGAGCTTATCTGAGGAATGGTTGCGCAGTAGAGGACATGATAAGATAGAGCCTTGCGGAATGCAGGGTCAGTTTATCTTAGGAAAAGCGGTTTCTTATCAGCAGGACATGTAACAGGATACAAACCAGCCAGCCCCGCAGAAGGAGCAGACTGGAATGTGGAAAGGCGTGTTGTTCCCACGAGAGAAGATGACCAATCATGTGCTCAGCTTTTGCAATATGTATGAGCTGTTTAAGTGCTGTATAAGTATGAGATGAGAAGACAATAAAGTTGAGACTTGCTGATCATGAAATCATGGTAGCATATCTCCCGCGCCTCTCCCGACATCTGACGCCCGAACAGAAGGCACGTCCCTGACCCCCCCCTACCCCCACTTCCACAAGGAGAGGTGCATTGGGTTCAGGTCCCGCAGCTAGACGGACGGCAATAAGAGCGGAGGACAACTGTGTTCCCGTCTCCGTGCCCGAACGACCACACCGGTGGGTTCGCTGATACGTGCTGCCGAAGCCTGGAGGGGCTAGCAACGGTACCGTAAGTATGGATAGGCAAGCAGCACAGGATTTATTTAAAGCCTTTCTTCTTAAGCGTCACTTTAAAGCTTTTAACTTAGAAAAAGACCTCCCTTCCCTACTAACTCACGCACGTTCCTATGGCTTCTTTGCTGACCCCCACAGCATTCACGAATTAGTAGAATGGCGGAGGTACGGGGATCAACTTTTTAGCCTTGTTTTAGACGATGATAAGTCAGCCAAGAAAATAAGCAAACTTTGGAAAGCAGTTCATAATGAGCTACTGTTAGTGCAGGCAGAGAAGCGAGCAGTTGTAGGTATTAAGGCTGCGCACTCGCATAACCAAAATTATGACTCCTCGGTTTACCCTACGGCCCTTAACCCCCCCGCCTTTGCCGCTGTGGAGATTCCGCCACAGCCACCGCCCACTGACAGCCAATCCCCTGCGCCGTCTACCCCCCTGCCGGCCCCCCCGCCTTCCGCTTCAATCACCGCCTCTGCATTAACCCCCTCACACCAGCCGCCGCCGCCCGACCCCTCTAATGCCACAGAGCCTGTCCCTGGGGCAGAATCTGACCTGGTGGAGGCTATGGCAGCAAGGAGGAGAGAGTTGTGGCAGGCGCTTGCCTGAGACGGCATGGAAAGGGGAGATTCCGAACTCCTGGCGGCTGCACAAGAAGCGATGGCTTTCCCTGTCGTTTTCACTACTAATGCGCAAGGGGGCCAGAATGCGCAGTTTGCCCATCTCGACTGGAAACTCCTGTCCCAGCTGAGAGCAACAGTTGGTAGCTTTGGGGTGTCTAGTGAACCAGCTAAGCAAATGTTAGATTATCTTTTTAATGCCCACATTCTTCTGCCTGCCGATATCCTGGCCATCACGAAACTCATTTACACCCCTTCTCAGAGATTGCTTTTTGAGGCAAGGTGGAGAGAGGAAGCAGCACATAGCACTAATCTCCCCAGACCCCAAGGGGACCCCTTAACAGGCCTTACTGTAGACGAGCTTATGGGACAGGGCCCGTATCTCAGAGTTGAAGCTCAAGCTGGACTAGGGCCGCATAAACTTAGGGAGGCCATGGCAGTAGCTAAAAGAGCAATGGATAAAGTCAGGACATCGGGAGGGACCCCCCTATATATGAGCATTAAGCAGGGTCGTGATGAATCATTAAGCTCCTTTGTTGATAAGGTTATGGATGCTATCTCTAGGGCAGGGATACCCGACCATATGCAAGATGCCATTTTAAGACAGTGCATTTTGCAAAATAGCAACCCTACCACCAGGTCTTTGATTACCTCTATACCTGGTGATTGGACCACTCAGGCATTACTAGATAAAGCTGCGACCTTGCCCACAGGTGCTCAAGCCTTCTTAGTCCAAGCATTAGAGAAGCTGGGGGAGGGATTGAAGGAACAAGCAGCTAGTGCTCAGACGCAGGTAATGGCAGCCCTTGCTCCCCTCCAAGCAGCAGCCACGCCCCCCCGGTTGCCTCAAGGGGGAAACAGAATGAGATGCTATCGATGTGGCCAGTCGGGCCACATTCGTCGGGAGTGCTCAGCATCCGGAGTTTGGTGCAACAAATGCCAATCCAACACGCATAACTCGAATGCCTGCCGTAACAAGAAGCAGGGAAACTCCCGGAGCAGCGCGTCCAGCAGCCGCACAGGGACACAAGTAGCAGCTGCAAACCCTTGCCCTGCCTCCAGCCAGCAACAGGTGGCAGCATCGGTCTGGACTTGGCAGCCTCAGTAGACTGTGATCTCCTGACGTCTGAAATCCATAACATCCCTACAGGACTCACAGGACCCATCTGCCTCAATGGTACACCAGTAGGAGGCTTGATTCTTGGCCGATCATCTGCCACTGCCCTAGGACTGTTCGTTCAACCAGGCGTGGTGGACGCTGACTCACAGGGTGATATCTTCATACTAGCTTATACTGTTTATCCACCTGTAAGAATTCCCAAAGGCCAAAGACTAGCTCAATTTGTACCTTTGCCTCAAGCCACACAAGGCATGCAACCCTTGCAGGCTCAACCAAACGCTCATACAGGCTGCGGCTCAACTGGGGAACTAACCTTGCTCACCATCGATCTTAATAGCCGTCCACGGAAGCCGTGTGCCCTAACCTATAAAGGAGAAACAATCACGTTACAGAGCCTCCTAGACACAGGGGCAGACTCCAGCATTGTGGATGTGAACACATGGCCCTCACATTGGCCTCTTCTGCCAGCAATGACAGCCATCACTGGTGTCGGAGGAATGAAACTAGCACACAAATCTCCGCTGATAACTGTAGAAATTGAGGGCAAGAAAACTACCGCAACTTTTTCTATCGCCCCTCTACCCCCCACAGTTGACTGCCTCATCGGAAGAGATGTATTGGCCCAAATGAGTTTTGTGCTTACCGATGATCGCCATTTCTGCTAAGGGCCGTTGCTTGGAATTTCCCGCTGCCACTAAGATGGACTGACAATAACCCTGTAGTGGTTAAGCAATGGCCTTTAAAGCAGGAAAATCTGCTTGAAGCACACGCTCTAGTCAATGAGCAGCTTCAACAAGGACATCTCAAGCCGTCGACAAGCCCATGGAACACCCCAATTTTTGTCATCCAAAAGAAAAATGGCACGTTTCGTCTGCTACAAGACCTTCGAACTGTCAATGCTCGTATGGAGCCTATGGGAGCGCTGCAGCCAGGACTCCCTAATCCAGCAATGTTGCCACAAGATTGGCCTCTTCTTATTATTGACCTGAAGGATTGCTTTTTCACAATTCCACTACATCCAGATGATACGAAGCGATTTGCCTTTTCATTGCCTGCTCTTAATCGTGGTGAACCAGACAAACGTTTTGAGTGGACCGTATTGCCGCAGGGAATGCGCAACTCTCCCACCATATGTCAATTGTATGTCGATGCAGCATTGCAGCCACTGCGACAAAAGTTACCTCAGACCATCATTTATCATTATATGGATGATATTTTGTTTGCGCAGAAGGAGCCTTTTGACCAAACAGAAATTCAGCTCATTACCTCCTCTCTTCAAGAATGGTCTTTAGTAATAGCTGCTAACAAAATTCAAATATCCTACCCGTGGAAGTATTTATGATGGGTCATCACCAATCAAAGAGTGAAGCCTCAAAAACTACATATCCAAGCCTCAATCACCACTTTAAATGACACTCAAAAACTGTTAGGTGATCTGCAGTGGTTGAAGCCAATAGTAGGAATCCCCAATGTTCTTTTAGATCAGCTCCGTCCCTTACTAAAAGGATCAGACCCATGCGCACCGGTACACCTAACGCCGCAGCAGCAAGAAGCTCTACAACAAATCACCACCTGTATCACAGACGGTTTTGTTTCGCGTCTTAATCCAGACATCCCCCTCTCTCTTACTATTTGGAATTCTGAAACTCACCTCCTCGGCGCAATTACACAGCTAAAGAAAACGGGGGAGCTGGCGGTTTTAGAATGGATATCACCACAGTTGCAGCAACGAAAAACTATTACCACAAAACTTGAAAATTTGGCTAATTTAATTAAGAAAGGACGTTTGCGCATTTTGGAAATTGGAGGACAAGAACCTGAGTGCATCAATCTCCCAATGGAAAAACCTGCCTTGGACTGGTACTTGCTAAATTCTTCATTACTCACGGAAGCCCTGTTGTCCTCAGGAGCCAAAATTCAGACCGGTCCCCTGTTTCCCAAGGCATTACAGTGGATAGGAGCATGGAACTGGATTTCAAAACCCTTGCGAGAAGATAAGCCTATCCACAATGCCATTACTGCATTCACAGATGCCAGAAGAAAGACAAGGAAAGCAGCCGTCGTATGGAAACAAGACCAGCAATGGCGTCAGCATTTAATAAACGCCTCGTCAGATGATACCCTGCAAACCTTAGAATTACTTGCAGTCGTTTGGGCAGCAGCTCGAGCTCATCGCAATATAGAGAGATTAAGCTGCTGGGTAGTGAAGCAAGCAAATGGAACAAGTAGAGTACTGTCCGCGCTAGCAGATGATTTAAGCACAGTCCAACATGCTGTATTACAAAATAGGGCTGCTATTGATTTTCTGTTGTTAGCTCATGGACACGGGTGTGAAGAATTTGAGGGACTATGCTGCATGGATCTAAATGATAATTCTCGCTCTATTCACACAGAGATTCAACAGCTTATAAATCACTCTCAAAAAATTAAGGAAGATACAGGTTTCTTTGGCCTAGATGGGCTGGTCAGTGAACTGGGATTAGGTGGTTGGGTAAGAAGCATGGTGAAAACATTGTTTCTCTTATTGATCATGGTTTTGGTAGGATTAGCCCTGTTCAGTTGCCCTCTAACTTGTATCAAAAGAGTACTGCTAAAAACAACAACTCTGAGCATGATAGCGCATAAAGAAAACGGGGGAAGTGTAGAGAGCTTATCTGAGGAATGGTTGCGCAGTAGAGGACATGATAAGATAGAGCCTTGTGGAATGCAGGGTCAGTTTATCTTAGGAAAAGCGGTTTCTTATCAGCAGGACATGTAACAGGATACAAACCAGCCAGCCCCGCAGAAGGAGCAGACTGGAATGTGGAAAGGCGTGTTGTTCCCACGAGAGAAGATGACCAATCATGTGCTCAGCTTTTGCAATATGTATGAGCTGTTTAAGTGCTGTATAAGTATGAGATGAGAAGACAATAAAGTTGAGACTTGCTGATCATGAAATCATGGTAGCATATCTCCCGCGCCTCTCCCGACAAAGTTGTGACCGCCTCTGTGATACACGCTTAAGAATAGACAAACTCCCCCCCCAAGCTCTCTCTCCTTTCCGGCGCTGGGACAGGTGGCAGCAGGCCCCGTGCGGGGGCCAGCAGGCTCGGCCAGGCCCTGCTTGGGCCAGGCCGGGCCAGGCCACGGCCATCCTGAAGCCATGGGCCTGCTCCAGTCGTGGAACCCCCCCACTGCCTTGCCGTGGGCAGCCGGAGGGCTTGGCTCCCCCCCCCTCCACTGCGATAAGAAAAATTCAACATTCCAGCTGCAAAGCTGCAAGGCCGAGGTGAGATTAACCCTTTTATTGCTGTGAAGAGCTGAAAACCTGAGGGAAGAGAGAGAGGTGATGCTTAAAGCTGAAAGTCTGTTGTGAAGCTATGATATATCAGAGTATCCCCTTGTAATTTCATGAAGATATGGGGGGTGGAGTGTTCAACTCGCAAGCAATAAGCAGATGCTGACGCAGCTGTAATTTCATGAGAAGTTTGGACAGAGAGAGATGAACCAGATGAGGACTTCTGCTCCAAACGGGAAAGGAGAAAACCCCAGTTCCTGGAGATGCTCCCAGAGATAGTCTTAAAGATGAAGATGAGGAAGACCCTTTGCTCCCAGGGAAGGAGAAGGGCCTCTGTTTTTTCTTGTCTCTGAACGGCTCAACCTTAAAATTGTACCCAAAAAAACTTCAAGAGTGGACCCTCGAAAGCAGTTGCGGGAAAAGCTGCAAGTCAGGGGAAGGGACTTGAGATAAACAAAATTTCCCAATCAAAATTTATAAAGAAATGACATTTATTATGCGACCGAAATATCGGTTTCAAAAGCCACGATCGAGAAAAGCAGCTCCGAGCCCGGGGTCGGAGCTGGGTGAACACGCATAGATCTGACCTCTATCGCACCAGACCTCCCAAGTTCACGAATGCTGCTTCGGCTGGTCCCTTCTTATACAGTTTTTGGGTGAAGTCCGAATTAATTCTATTCTTCTCGTATTCATGAAGTTTTCTTGTCCCGGAGTTGGGCTGCACAAAGCCTTTCCTGGGTCTGATGAATCGTCTATCCTGGGTGATGAGTGGGTCATTTCTGCTGATGGATGGGCCATCTCTGGTTCCTGGAACAGTTATTTTTAGTTCTCGGAATGTCTGATTCCTTATCAGATGAGATGTAGATACCAGAAGGTGGTGATAAAATCGTCATAAGTGCAAATGTCGGGTGATAAGATCCAACCCCACCTAGGTGGAATCCTCACTTATTGTGAGAGAACTTCCTTTAGTGTTGTGAAATTTTTCTCTCAGCCAAGCCAGTGGGGGGGTTTTGAAACTTTGTCTCTACATGGTCTGATTACATTCTAGTTTTATATATAATAGCACGAATTACATACTTTATTTATAACAACTCACATCGCAAGCAGAGAGACTCCTCTTCCTAAATGGACTGACCAATATTTGGAAGTGGGTGGCTGTCTCGTTGTGATACTGTTTTCATTGCACGAGCAAGAAGAGACTTCTCTTTCTAAGTGGACTGAACAAGGTTATTATGGAAGTGGTAAACAGACTGAACATCTTAAGGGCTGTCTTTTTCCATTGTCAGTGGGAGAAGGGAGGAAGGTGGGGGGAGGAGGAGAGTTCTGAAGGTGGTATAATTTTTTTTTTTTCTTCTTTTACGCCTGTTAATAAACTTCTTTATATTCTTTCAAGTTTGGTGCCTGCTTTGTATTTCTCCTAATTCTTATCTCACAGAAGATAAACAGTAATGAGTATTTTAGACCAAACCACTACACTAAATTGGTGTTTCTGCCCGGTTACAAATCCAACCCGCGACAGTAACCCCAGGACAGTGTGTGTGCATTTAGGTGCATGTGACAAAAGGATATGAGGGTGTGCAGGTTTGAAAGTAATCCAGTGGGAGAAATGACCCCCACACATATACCTTGAGAGAGATTTCAGGTCACAGTTATAATTTAATAGAAAGATTTCAATAAATGCAATGATACAATCCAGGTCAGGATGGTGGTTGCAGTCTTGTCAAAAGCAGTGGTCCTGTGGAAAGTCTGGTCCTCCTCTGGGGTCTGGTCCTCCTCTGGGTTTGTCGAGCCATGGTGGTGGTGTCTCAAGTCCCCTTTTATATACAGTCTGGTCCAGGCAGGAATGTTCAGTACCTCCCCCAGGGTGGGGAGTTTCACAATGGGGTGATGTAATCGTATGAATCATAGGATATTTTTGGGAGTCCTTGATGGCCTAGGTCATTACAGTTGCCTATTATGCTGGTGCCATTGGGACATTATGGCCCATTAGCAGAGAGAACCCCCTCAGGATGGGTGTAACTGTGTTGGTACTTCCCTGGAGGGAATTATCACAGCTGAGTCATTTGTGAAGATAAAGAAACACTACCCTGCCTCACAGGGTTTGCCTCTTCTCATTTAACACCCAGCTTGTAGCCTGAGGGGTCGGGTGTGCACTGGGCAGCTACTGCAAATGACCCATCATTAACAGTTCATCAGAAATTATGTAGATGGGAGTAGAATATCCAGTTTGGTTACACCCATATTGGCACTCTTTCTCCTGCAACCAGGGCAGAGGACAAGGATAAAAAGGAATACGGCCTAAAAGCTTAACAGCACTCAAACTTAACAGTACCTTAACTTAACTTATACCTTAAATCTAACAATTTAACAAAGGAACAACACTTAACTTATACCTAACTTAACATATAACTTAAGGTTAACAATTTAACAGAGGAATAACACTTAACAACATTTAACCTAGCTTATAACTTCGAAGTTAAATGTAGCAACTTAGTAAAAACACAACACTTAGCAGCATTTAACTTAGCTTATAACTTATGACTTAACCTTACTTCCAGGCCTAACTTACTTAGATATCTAAGGTACTTAAACATCTAAGAAAGCAGCATTTCTCCCAGATTTGCTATAGCATGTGCGCACATTTATGCACAGAGACAGAAAGAGTCAGTGCAAGCAAGGTACCTGTGAAAAATTCCCCTGGAAGCTAAGTGAAATACTCACTTCAGATGCCTTTGCATCTCTTCAACAAGAGAAGGGTTAAGCCTTGAGGAGTGGGGGTATCAGCCCAGGACTTGTCATTGTTTGGGAATCCTCTGAGTATAGCAATCAAGAGAGTTTGCTGGCTCTGAGAGGCATTCCGCTCAGAGGGAGGTTGCTGTCACAACCTGCTGTGGTCCAGGAGAGCTCCAAAGGTCTCGTTTTGGACTGCTGTTTATAGGGTCATAAGAGAGTGGGCTTTAGTCATAACAATGTTTCACCCTGGCCACAGTTTGGGTCGGCACTTTCTTTGAAAGTGTGAGAACAGGGATGTTATGCCATTCAGGGAAGAAAAATAGTCAAGGCTGTTCATAAGGAAAGCAGGAGCTCATTAAACAGCACCAGTTTCTGGGAGCAGACAGTGTTTCTGATAAGCTCAAGAAGAGCTGAACCCAGGTGCTGCTCATCAAGGCCAAGGCCTAATGAGCATTTCTCAGATCACAGTGCGGCCTGAAAAAAGGGGGGGGACACCACCACATCCCCGTATTGTTATTTTAGCTAATCATGTCAGTGAATCTACTTGACTATTCAACAGGTATGTGGGAATATTCCCTGTCTGGTGTGCAACAACCTACCCCACAAGGAATGTTTTTTGTTTGGCAATTGTCTTGGGGTGACCTTATGATGTGTATCCCATATCGCTGCCTATGCCCAGAAATTAATTTTTGTGCCTTTCTATGCCTCTAAACTGAGCCTGAGAGGGAGAAGAAAAAACTGAGCAAAACTTTTTCAAAGCAGTTTGCAGCTTGTTCAAGGTCACAGAAAGATAGGGTTGTGTTTTTTTCCCAGCCGCGGCAGGGGAGCGAGGAAGCACCCGGCTTGCTGTGTTCCGATCAGCTTTTGGCCAGTTGTTTTTCAGTTTCTGGTTCTCCGGAGAGAGACCGAGAGTTGGACCTTGCTTTTTTCCTTCTCTAGAATTCCGGATTTTCTCCCTTTGCTACTGGACTGCTTTCAACCTCAGAGCACATCGGGAGGACTTTCCACCGGGCACAGGGGGCCTGGCCCTGGGCCAAGCCCCAGCTCCGAGGAGACCAAAGGGAGGACTCTAACGCTTTCCCAGGTTTTTCCTCCACAGCGAAAGATTTTACCATTTAACCTTATTTTCCTTTCCCGTGTGTTTGTTAAATAAATAGTTTTATCTTCTTCACTTTCATTCGAGGAAAATTTATTTTTTTTTCCTGAACCTGGTGGGGGAGGGGTGGTTGTGCCTTCTTTCAGAGTATATATTTCTAAATTTGGCCAAACCGGTACAAATTTAGTGGCGCCCAACCGTGTGGCTCGAAGGAAAGTGAAAAACCTGTGCTAATTACATTTTGGTTTGAATTTACTTATTCTGTGCTGGAGTAAAATAGTCATCATGTTGGTTGAGTTCATAACATTTCTCTGGCTTGATATATTCATGTATTTCTGGTCCGTAGGCTTGTTTAAGGTACTATTGCCTTTCTGGTCCCTAGGTTTATTTGCCTATCCACAACTTGGTCTGATCTTATCCTTGATAAGGAATTTTTGCAGAGCAGGGACACGAATTCGGATTTCTATTTTGCTGTGCTCGGTGATAATGATTTATAAGAAATTGACAGAGGTACAGGCAGCTGTTCAAAGTGTGTATGATAAATGGTTTCTCCCTCCTAACCCCAGTCCTAGCTTCAGTAGCCTGGTTTGGGAATTTATTAGTAACTGCACCCAGATTGTTAGAGGAGGAGGAGTCGGGGTTTCCCTTCCCTTTAAATTTGATAGGTTTTCTTTTGAGAGTGTTCAGTTTCCCCTGGATGTTAAAGAGACCACCCTCCTGGTATTTAATCTGGTAATCTTCCTCTATGTGGTTTGCAGCTTGTCTAGAATAAGAGCTCAGATTTCCAGGGTGACTGATGAGACACCTGACCCAGAGGTGGAGCATCCTGAGTGATGTGGGGAATGGGAGGATATAGGCCAAATCCTGAAGAAATTCTCTGACCCAATGGTTTGCAATTTTTCCCCTGAACAAGTTCAGAAACCAGCTGAGGTGGCGAAATATCTGAAAGAGAAATACAATTACAATTCTAATGGGAACAAGCTCCTTGCAATATGTTGGGTCTTGGCATATGCCTATCACACACTGCAGCCGGTAAGGGTAGAGAGGCAGGAAGATCAATCAGCAAAGCCTGCAGATACCCCAGTCACTCAGGCTGCAGATAAACCAGACAGCAAGCCCAAACCAGATGGAGAGTCTAAGCCACTGACAGTGGCTCCTGTTACAAGGAAAAAGCACATAACCAAAACTGATCGCCCAGTGAAAGATGAGGATAATGCAGGGGAAGGAACCTCGATGCAGGGGAAGGAACCTCAAAACCACCGACTCAGGCACAGAAACCATTACTGAGTCCATGTCCATAAAAGACCTTCACAGCCTAAGAAAGGATTACACCCGACGGTCCGATGAATCCATAATAAGTTGGATGGTCCGTATTTGGGATGCGGCAGGTGATGATGTGATGCTGGAGGGTGCTGAAGCGAGGCATTTGGGATCCCTGTCACATGATCCAGTGATTGACCAAGCGATGAAAAGGGGGACTGACTCAACCAGTGTCTGGAGACGTGTTTTGACAGGCGTGATTGAAAGATATATGTGTGGAGATGATCTCTACATGCAGCAAACCCCGTGGAAGACCATAGAGCAAGGGATCCAACACCTGAGAGAACTAGGGGTGGTAGAGGTTGTCTTCGCAAATGACCCAGGATTGAGGAGTCCAGACCGGGCCAGAGTTATTCCATATATGTGGCAAAAACTCATACACCTTGGGCCACCAGAATACGCTTCTGCTTTAGCAATAATGAAACCGGACTACGGTGCGAATGAGACTGTGAAGGATATGGCAGTGAAGCTCCGAGCATATGCAGACTCTGTGCATGGCCTAACACATGCAAGAATTGCAGCTGTGGAAACACGTATGCAGAAAATGGAAGATAAGATAGAAAGGAATCACCAGGACATTAAAGAGTGCCTTCTCCGCGGATGTTCCCCAAAGAGAAGGCACATCCCACGAAGTGAGCTGTGGGATTTCCTGTGTGACAGTGGGGAAAACATGAGGAACTGGGGTAGACAACCCACTTCTGCTTTGGCAGCACGAGTGCGTGAATTGAAGGAGCGCAAGTCTCAGAAAGGAGGATCTACCAAAAAGGAAGTAGCCCCAGTTGCCTGTAGCCAAACTGCCGGAAATGATGGAAAAGACGATGGCATGTCCAATTCCCATGAAGGAACCTCTAAGATACAGGCCCAGGGAAAGAAGGATAACCAGGCATAGAGGGGCCCTGCCTCCAGCCAGGTAGAGGTTAGGGAAAAACGTGTTTTTTTGACTGTGTGGATTCGTTGGCCTGGTACATCAGAACCACAAAAATATGATGCCTTGGTTGACACTGGTGCACAGTGTACAATAATTCCATCGCAGCATGTGGGGGTAGAATCTGTTTCTATTTCTGGTGTAACAGGTGGATCACAAAATTTGACCTTGGTGGAAGCTGAGGTGAGCCTGACTGGAACTGAGTGGAAGAAGCATCTCATTGTGACTGGCCCAGAGGCCCCGTGCATTTTGGGCATAGACTTCCTCCGGAACGGGTATTTTAAAGACCCAAAGGGACTCAAGTGGGCTTTTGGAATAGCTGCTGTGGAGACAGAGGGCATTAAGCAATTGAACACTTTGCCTGGGCTATCAGAGAACCCGGCTGCAGTAGGCCTTCTGAAGGTGGAAGAACAAAGAGTACCAATTGCTACCTCGACAGTACATCGCCGACAGTACCGGACAACTCGAGATGCTGTGATTCCCATCCACAAGATGATCCGTGAGCTGGAGAGCCAAGGGGTGGTCAGCAAGACCCACTCACCCTTCAACAGCCCCATCTGGCCTGTACGCAAATCTGAAGGAGAATGGAGATTGACTGCGGACTATCGTGCCTTGAATGAAGTGACTCCACCATTGAGCGCTGCTGTGCCGGACATGTTGGAGCTACAGTACGAGCTAGAGTCCAAAGCAGCGAAGTGGTATGCTGCTATTGACATTGCCAATGCATTTTTCTCCATTCCTTTGGCAGCAGAGTGCAGGCCTCAGTTTGCTTTCACCTGGAGGGGTGTGCAGTACACCTGGAACCGACTGCCCCAGGGGTGGAAGCACAGTCCCACCATCTGCCATGGACTAATCCAGACTGCACTAGAAAAGGGTGAGGCTCCAGAACATCTGCAGTACATTGATGACATCATTGTGTGGGGGAACACTGCAGCCAGAAGTGTTTGAGAAAGGAGAGAAAGTTATCCGGATTCTCCTGGAAGCTGGTTTCGCCATCAAGAAGAGCAAAGTCAAGGGGCCTGCCCAAGAGATCCAGTTCCTGGGAGTGAAGTGGCAAGATGGACGGCGTCAGATTCCCGCTGAGGTCATCAATAAGATCACAGCAATGTCTCCACCAACCAACAAGAAGGAAATGCAAGCTTTCCTAGGTGCCATAGGCTTTTGGAGGATGCATATTCCTGAGTACAACCAGACTGTGAGTCCTCTTTACCTGGTTACCCGCAAGAAGAATGATTTCCATTGGGGCCCCGAACAGCAACAAGCTTTTGCCCAAATCAAGCAGGAAATCGCTCACGCCGTAGCCCTTGGCCCAGTCAGGACAGGACCAGAGGTGAAGAATGGGCTCTACTCTGCAGCTGGGAGCCATGGCCTGTCCTGGAGCCTTTGGCAGAAGGTGTCTGGTGAGACTTGAGGTCGACCACTGGGATTTTGGAGCCGAAGCTACAGAGGGTCTGAAGCCAACTACACTCCCACAGAGAAGGAAATCTTGGCAGCTTATGAAGGAATCCAAGCTGCCTCAGAGGTAATTGGAACTGAGGCACAACTCCTCCTGGCACCCCGACTACCGGTGCTGGGGTGGATGTTCAAAGCAGAGGTTCCCTCTACCCACCACACCACCAATGCCACATGGAGCAAATGGATTGCTCTCATCACACAGCGCGCCTGTATCGGAAAACTGTACTGCCCTGGGATTTTGGAAATAATCACAAATTGGCCTGAAGGTGAAAACTTTGGTCTCACTGATGAAGAAGAACAAGTGACACGTGCTGAAGAAGCTCCACCATACAACCAACTGCCATCAGAAGACACACGCTACGCTCTTTTCACCGACGGTTCTTGTCGCATCGTAGGGATGAAAAGAAAGTGGAAAGCAGCCGTATGGAGTCCCACACGACGGGTTGCCGAAGCTACTGAAGGAGAAGGTGGATCAAGCCAACTCGCTGAACTCAAAGCTGTTCAACTAGCCCTGGACATTGCTGAAAGGGAGAAGTGGCCAAAGCTCTACCTCTACACTGATTCATGGATGGTAGCCAATGCTCTGTGGGGATGGTTAGAAAAGTGGGAAAAAGCTAATTGGCAGCCTAGAGGAAAACCAATCTGGGCTGCTGAAGAGTGGGAAAAACATTGCTGCTCGAGTAAGAAAGCTGGTTGTGAAAGTCCGCCATGTAGATGCCCATGTCCCCAAGAGTAGGGCTAATGAAGAACACCAAAACAACAAGCAGGTAGATCAGGCTGCAAAGATAGAAGTGTCCCAGGTAGACTTGGACTGGAAACACAAGGGAGAGTTGTTCCTAGCTCGATGGGCCCATGATGCCTCAGGCCATCAGGGCAGAGATGCCACCTATAAGTGGGCACGAGATCGAGGGGTGGATCTGACCATGGACAGTATCTCCCAGGTCATCTGTGATTGTGAGACATGCGCTGCGATCAAGCAGGCCAAGCGGGTGAAGCCCCTGTGGTATGGTGGGCGGTGGTCCAAATACAAGTATGGGGAGGCCTGGCAGATTGATTACATCACACTGCCTCAAACCCGCCAAGGCAAGCGCCATGTGCTCACAATGGTAGAAGCCACCACTGGATGGCTGGAGACCTACCCTGTGCCTCACGCTACTGCCCGGAACACCATCCTGGGCCTCGAAAAGCAAGTCCTTTGGAGGCATGGTACCCCTGAGAGAATTGAATCTGACAATGGGACTCACTTCAAGAACAGCCTTATAAACACCTGGGCTAGAGAACATGGCATTGAGTGGGTGTACCACATCCCTTACCATGCACCAGCTGCAGGCAAAGTGGAACGGTGCAATGGATTGTTGAAAACCACTTTGAAGGCACTAGGTGGGGGGAACTTTCAAAAATTGGGAACAGCATCTAGCAAAGGCCATCTGGTTAGTTAACACCCGAGGTTCCACCAATAGAGCTGGTCCAGCCCAATCTGAATCCCTGCATACAACAGATGGAGATAAGGTCCCAGTAGTGCATGTCAGAGGTCTGTTAGGAAAGCCTGTGTGGATAAATTCTGCCTCGAGTACAGACAAACCCACCCGTGGGGTAGTCTTTGCTCAGGGACCTGGTTGCACATGGTGGGTAATGCAGAAAGACGGAACAACACGTTGTGTACCACAGGGAGATCTGATTGTTGTGTGAAATGCTTGTATACCCCTGCTTGCTGATTGTCACTGTCGCTGTTCGTATATAGCTATGTATATATATATATATATATATATGTATTAATGTGTGTGTAGAATTAGAATATCTTAGTTTGGGCATTGAGCCAACAATATGGGATAAGGGGTGGAATGTCTTGGGGTGACCTTATGATGTGTATCCCATATCGCTGCCTATGCCCAGAAATTAATTTTTGTGCCTTTCTATGCCTCTAAACTGAGCCTGAGAGGGAGAAGAAAAAACTGAGCAAAACTTTTTCAAAGCAGTTTGCAGCTTGTTCAAGGTCACAGAAAGATAGGGTTGTTTTTTTTTCCCAGCCGCGGCAGGGGAGCGAGGAAGCACCCGGCTTGCTGTGTTCCGATCAGCTTTTGGCCAGTTGTTTTTCAGTTTCTGGTTCTCCGGAGAGAGACCGAGAGTTGGACCTTGCTTTTTTCCTTCTCTAGAATTCCGGATTTTCTCCCTTTGCTACTGGACTGCTTTCAACCTCAGAGCACATCGGGAGGACTTTTCATTGGGCACAGAGGGCCTGGCCCTGGGCCAAGCCCCAGCTCCGAGGAGACCAAAGGGAGGACTCTAACGCTTTCCCAGGTTTTTCCTCCACAGCGAAAGATTTTACCATTTAACCTTATTTTCCTTTCCTGTGTGTTTGTTAAATAAATAGTTTTATCTTCTTCACTTTCCTTCGAGGAAAATTTATTTTTTTTCCCGAACCTGGTGGGGGAGGGGTGATTGTGCCTTCTTTCAGAGGATATATTTCTAAATTTGGCCAAACCGGTACAGCAATATTTAGGATCTCTTCCCATTTTTCGCATTGCCACACTGATACTCAATTTACTTCTCACTGATTCTGTTCCTAAAAGGGGTGTCACTCTGTTCATCCTTTGAATACTGCATAAGAATCTGTAAATGTATGCGTCTTCCTCAATGTCTGATTCCCTGGTAAATACACTCCATACTGCTAATAATTCCCCCACCTGAGCACTCCCTTCTCCTTCTGTCACCACCCTGTTCCCCAAATCAACATGTAGAGCCAGTGCTTGATATTTCCACACATTTCAGTATCTCACAATCAGTTTCTTTGGGACAGGTTATATTGATTTACTAGTTGCTACCTCTGGTAAGCATTTGATCACTGAGCTGCTATTATTGAACTCATTGAAACTGAAGATATCTTTTTCTTCTGGTATTTTTTTGGGAAAAGCCTGTCTTCTACAGTTATCTCTGCAGCCCTGTGTGGATTTTTTTGTTGCTGTGCATCTCAGTCTAGTAATGCTGGTAAATCTAGTCAATCTAGTCTGTTTAATTAATCCTAGAAACTGTTTTGTGTATTTTGGTGTGGTGCTTGATCTGGCTTTCAGTTTTGTTTATCCTCCCAGCTGTGTATGCTTCTTTTTCATGTATTGTTTCTGCAGCTGTTCTCTGTCATGTCATTGGTCATATATGCTAGCTAAATATACTGGCCAAAGTAGCAAAAATGTACATGAGGCTAATTTTTTCTAGTTTGTATTTCATCTGGCTGGGATGGAGTTAACTTCAGCATAGCAGCCTATATAGTGCTGTGCTTTGCATTTGTAGCTAGAAAGGATGCTGATAACACACCAGTGTTTTGGCAGCGTTTGGCTGCTGAGCAGTGCTGGCACAGCATCAGTGCTGTTTCTCCAACCTCCCTCCCCCTACCTAAAGGCCAGTAGGCTCAGGGTGGGCAAGAGGTTGGGAGGGGACATAGCCAAGACCATAGCTGACTCAAATTGGCTAAAGGGATATTTCATACCATATGATGTCATGCTCAGTAATAAAAGATAAGAGAAAGAAGGGGGAGAGTCAATTAGTTATTAAGACACTTGTCTTCCAATGCAACTACTACATGTACCAAGGCCTTGCTTCCCAGGAAATGGCTGGACATTGCCTGCTGATGAGAAGTAGAGAATATTTATTTTTGTTTCTTTTCCTTTGCTTTTACATGCAGCCTTTTCTTTTCTTTATTAAACTGCCTTTATCTCAACCTAATGCTGTCCCTGGCTCGTTTCCACAAGCTCTGAAATGTCCTCAGTCAGAAGAAAATGCAGCTTTACTTCTGTGATGTCCTACAGGACCGGCTTCGGCAGCAGAAAGGCGCTGGCTGGGTGCGCATGCTGGATCCTCCACAGAGGATGCATTTCAGGGACCCGATGGTCTGGGCTCGCGTTAATCCGGAGGCAAAGGAAAAGAGAGGGGCTTCTGGTCTGGCTTCCAACAGGTTTATTGTCAGAAATTCAGACACCAGAACATTGCAATAATCATAATAGCACCGGGTGGCTTTCGCCCTCAGTTTTATAGGGGGTTTGAAAACCACAGGGAAAGGGAAGGCAACCAACGAGATACAAGCCAGAGGGAGGATACAATTCAACAAGAACCAATGGGGGAAACCGGGAGGCGGGAATTACAACAAGGAGCCGATGAACAACCGAGTTAACAGAGAACTCTCCCGAACAGGGGGAGGCAATTTGGACCCGGGCGCCGGCCAGGGGGACGTGGCTTAGGTGTCTATGCCGCCCATCAACCCACCCTCATTGTCACTGTCCTGGGTGGGGAAATCCACCCAAGGGAGAGCCCTGAATTGATTGACATTCGCCTGCCCCAGCCCAGCAGTGGACTGGGTCACCACAACATCGACCCATGAGTTTTTCATCTTATTTTCTCCCCTTGTCCTGCTGAGGAGGGGGAATGATAGAGTAGCTTGGTGGGCACCTGGTGGCCAGCCAAGGTTGACACACTGCCAAAACCTCACTGCATAAACCCAATAAATTCCCCCTGATGCCTTTTCCCGGTCTTAAAATCAAGAGTCACACACGGTTAGAAGGAGAAAAGGGATTTTACCTTGGTATTTATTTTAAGGATCCTTAGGTGTACACGTCCAGGTCATATGCATCAAGATACACCCTACCAAGTCTATCTCTGTCTTCGTCTTCTGTCTCCACCTCTGACCCCTTCCCCAACATTGGGTATAACATTATAGGTTTTACTAATTAGCATATCTATCAAAGATTCCCCAATGAGAGGCTCAAGTGAGCCCCCCTCCCCAAGGAACCTTCCCCTGGATGGTTCTATCTTGGTTTACAGAACGTGTTCTGGAGAGGACCTTGGGGTCTGGGGCACACTGGCTACGAAGCTTCTAAAATGTTTTGTCTCTTAGCTTAACAAACAAGTCCAAGAATGTAGGCAAAAAGCACTAGGAATACAGAAGTTGTAAAAAGGTATAACAGGGGTATAAAGGAAAGGGCAAAAATCTTCATGGCATCACCCCCCTCACCTCTATGAATCACATATTTAAGAATTATCATTAAAATATACATTCATCACACAATCTTCAATCTTCATGAACTTCACTTACATCAACAAAAATACTTCCCCACACGAAAATCAAAAGAATATCATCACAATACCAACAGAAGTGGACAATTTACTCATACCCTAACACTTGTCCCTTCACCATAATTACAACAACAAAAATTCCCCACAATTATTCTACTCCCTAACAGTGTTCAGTCCATGTTTTGCCTATTACCTCTCACGATCACTCTCCTTATCTTGAATTCCTCATGCTTCAGGTCGAGTGCCACAAAGGACTGTGGTGAGTTGACCTTGGGTGGCTTCCAGGTACTCACCAAGTCGCTTTATCACACCTACTCCTCAGCAGGATAAAGAGAAAAAATACAATGAAAAAGCTTGTGGGTCAAGATAAGGAGAGGGCGATCGCTCTGCAGTTACCATCATGGGCAACACAGGCTTGACTTGGGGAAATTAGTTTAATTTATTGCCAATCATATAAGAGTAGGATAATGAGAAATAAAAAAATATCTAAAAAATCCCTTTCCGTCACACCTCCCTTCTTTCCAGGCTCAGTTTCACTCCCCACTTCTCTACCTCCTCCCTACAAGTGGCAGAGGGGCATGGGGAATGGGGCTTGCAGTCAGTTCATTACCCATTATCTTTGCTCCTCCTTCCTCCTCATGCTTTTCCTCCTCCAGCATTGAGTTCCTTCCCAAGAGAGGCAGTCCTTCATGAACTTCTTCAACGTGGGTCCTTCCCATGGACTGCAGTTCTTCAAGAACTGGTCCAGCATGGGTCCTTTCCACAGGGTGCAGTCTTTCGGGAGTGGACTGCACCAGCACGGGTCAGCCATTGGGCCATAGGTCCTGCAAGAAAACCTGCTCTGATGTGGGCTTCTGTTCATGGGCTGAAGCTTACTTCAGGGCATACCTGCAAGAACACCTGCTCCAGTGTGGGGTCCTCCATGGGCTGTAGGTGGATATGTGCTGTACCATGGTCCTCCATGGGCTGCAGAGGACAACCTGCATTGCCATGGTCTTCACCATGGACTTCAGGGGAATCTCTTCTGGTGCCTGGAGCACCTCTTCCTCTTCCTTCTTCACTGACCTTGGTGTCTGCAGGGTTGTTTCTCTCACATTTTTTTTCTCAGTCCTCTCTCACAGTTGCTGCACAGCTTTTTTTACCCTTTTCTTAAATATGTTACCATGGAGACACCACCAATGTCACTATTTGGCTCAGCTTTGGCCAGCAGCAGCTTCATCTGACATGTCTGACATGGGGGCAGCTTCTGGTATCTTCTCCCAAAACCCACCTCTATAGTCTCCCAATACCAAAACTTTGCAAACCCAAAACATACATACATATCCAGTACAGTAAATAAGTTCTTCTCTTTAAGAGGATAAATTGCAAGTCAAACTTGCCTGTAGTTGTTGATGAGAAATGCCTCATAATTGGGGGTAAAGATTCTTACAATGTGTAGGTGTTGTGGTTTAGGAATGGCATTCTCCAATTAAGTGCTCCCACTTGTTACAGTGGGGATTCTGTAACACGCATAACAAAGAAGAAGTCCTGTGTAAAAGAAAAATATATGGACAGATTCTTGATAAATGTTTCAGAGAGATGTTTATTTCTCCAGCTGCATGGCCGGGATCTGCCGAGGATCTCCTCAATCACGGGACCCGAGGGTCCTTGCCCAAGCAAGGGAGCACAAAACAACCAATGGGGAATGAGGCTGACCGGGGCAGGAAAACCCCGTGTTTCCTGCCCCAGGGCCCCTATCCCAGGGCTACATGGCAGCTGGGGGAGGGACCCTGTTGGGATTTTAGGAGCTCTCTTGGGGTTTTTTTTCTGTTAAAGGAATTTTCCCCATTCGTGTTGCTTGGGGAGCAAATGGCTGGGTACTTAAGAAAAACAAAGGATCTGGCTTCTTTGTTTCACTTGAGTGTGTGGCAGCAGTCGGTCTCCGGGGTTTCAGACAGAGAGAGAGGTTGCTTTCTTCGGCTGCTTTTCCTTCTGCTGGAGAAGCCCCTGGATCCCAAAGCCCGCCTTCCCCACCCTGTTGGGAAATAGAATTATTGGGATCAATAAAAGAACTGTGCGAGCAATAGGCCTGGAAGTTTTTAGGCTTGTGTGTGAGAAAACTTTCCATGGGAAAGTCCCTGTGTGAAAGATAACAAGCAGGCCTGAGAAACAGAGAGGGAGTGAAAAACTTGCAGCTGTACTATCCGGGAGTGAACGAGGGAGGTGAGCACTGAATTCTTTTGATCATAACAAGACTATGGAAACTTGCCAATGTAAGTCCAATTATGTAGAAATAGAAATGTGTCTTGATAAGCTTTAAGCCACTTAGGAGCTAACAAGCTGGTATACTATATAAGTGCCTTTGGACTGCCGGCCCCAGAGACTAGAGATCCTACCCCAGGGCCTGATCCAGCCCCAGAACCTGACACCGCTCCAGACACTAGAGATCCGGCCGCACAGCCTGACCCTGCCCCGCAGCCTGTTACTGTCCAACAGCCCACCTCAGAAATGGACTACCCGAAATGGGTGGGGGTTCTGGTGAAAGGGATGCAGGAGATGTACCAGGAGATATGCCAGGAGATGGGCCAGGTGCGCCAGGGGATATGCCAGGAGTTGGGTCAGGTGCGCCAGGGGATATGCCAAGTGCTGAGGGAATACACCTCCTCAGCTAGTGAAAAACCCTCTCCCTGCCCCAAAGAGGGTGAGTCCGATGGTGCAGCAGTGGAACCCACGGATGTTACAACCGTCCAGGTTTCAGCTGAACCCCAAGGACAACCACAGCCAGCAGCAGTCGCCCCTGTGCAAAGGAGGAAGTATAAGACCAAATCAGTACAACCAGTTAATGATGATGGGGAACCAGGGCCCTCACAACCAGCAGGAGAGCCAGAGCCAGAAATCATCACTGAGTCCCTGTCGTACGACAGGTTCCATAGTATGCGAAAAGACATTGTTCGAAGGGGGCATGAGCCTTATACAACCTGTCTGCTTCGGGTTTGGGACCTTATGGGCACAGGTGTGCAACTGGATAGTGGTGAGGCAAGGTATCTGGGATCGTTGACCGAGGACCCAGGTGTGGACCAGATATTTGTGAGAGAGCCAGGGCCCCTTTCTCTCTGGGAGCGGCTCTTGATGAGTGTGAGAGAAAGATTCCTTCACAAAGACAGAATGCAGGAGTACCATCATAGAATGCAGTGGAAGACACTTGAGGAAGGGATCCAACAGCTAAGAGAGGTGGCAGTATTAGAGGTACTCTTTAGGAGGGATGGACAGCATGATAATGACCCTGATAAGGTCAGGTGCACAGGACAGATGATGTGGAATCTGGCAAAGCTAGGGCCATGGCAATACACCACCTTCATTGCAACGATTGATGCTGACAATAATCGAGAAACAGTGGGCTCTGTCGCCAACAAGCTCAGGAATTATGACAGTATGGTCAATGGTCCGCTGAAAGCTCGTGTCTCTGCTGTGGTCAAAGACTTTAAAGAGGAGATGAAGGAGATGAGGAAGGAAATGAGGGAGGAGATGAGGGAGGAGACTAGGAAGATCAGTGTGGCACCAGTGCGAGTCACAGGCCCCCAAATCAGAGCCCATCATCATCCCCCAGATAGAGAGAGACGGTGCACCCCATGAGCTGAGCTGTGGTTTTTCCTGTGTGAGCATGGGGAAGACATGAGAAGGTGGGATGGGAAACCCACTTCTGTCCTGGCAGCGCAGTTGTGTGAACTCAAGGAGGGAGGCACAAACCGAGGGGGTTCCACTAAGATGAAAGCAGCCTCAGCCTCCCATGACCGAGCTGCCAGGTATTACAGAAGGGAGAATGATATGTCGGATCCCCTTGAAGGGACCTCTAGCATGTACGCCCAGGGAAAGAATGATAACCAGGGCTAGAGGGGCCATGCCTCTAGCCAGGAAGAGGCACGGGGAACCGGGTTGTCTGGACGGTGTGGATCCGATGGCCTGGCTCATCAGACCCACAAAAATATGATGCATTGGTTGATACTGGGCCACAGGGTACTTTAATGCCATCGGGACATGTGGGGGCAGAAGCTGTCTCCATTGCTGGGGTGACTGGGTGTCATAGGTTAGCAGGGATCACAACAGTTGACCTGTTGGAAGCTGAGCTGAGCCTGACTGGGAAGGAGTGGCAAAAGCGCCCGACTGTGACTGGCCCAGAGGCCCCGTGTATTCTGGGTATAGACTTCCTCCAGAATGGCTGTTACAAAGACCCGAAAGGACTCAGGTGGGCATTTGGGATTGCTGCTGTGGAGGCAGAGGGCATTAGGCAATTGAACACCCTGCCTGGACTATCAGAGAATCCTTCTGCAGTGGGGCTCCTGAAAGTGGAAGAGCAATTAGTGCCAATTGCCACCTCGACAGTGCACCGCCGGCAGTATCGGACAAATCGAGATAGTGTGATCCCCATCCACAAGATGATCCGTGAGCCAGAGAGCCAAGGGGTGGTCAGCAAGACCCACTCACCCTTCAACAGCCCCATCTGGCCTGTGCGCAAGTCTGAAGGAGAATGGAGATTGACTGTGGAGTATTGTGCCTTGAATGAAGTGACTCCACCATTGAGCGCTGCTGTGCCCGACATGTTGGAGCCCCAGTACGAGCTGGAATCCAAAGCAATGAAAAGGTAGGCCACTATTGACATTCCTAATGCATTTTTGTCCATTCCTCTGGCAGCGGAGTGCAGGCCTCAGTTTGCCTTCACCTGGAGGGGCGTGCAGTACACCTGGAACCGACTGCCCCAGGGGTGGAAGCACAGTCCCACCATCTGCTACGGACTGATCCAGGCTGCACTGGAAGAGGGTGAAGCTCCAGAACATCTGCAGTACATTGATGACATCATTGTGTGGGAACACTGCAACAGAAGTTTTTGAGAAAGGAGAAAGAATCATCCAAATTCTTCTGGAAGCTGGTTTTGCCATCAAGAAGGGCAAAGGGACCTGCCCGAGAGATCCAGTTCCTGGCAAGATGGACGACGTCAGATTCCCAAGAAGTCATCAATAAGATCACAGCAATGTCTCCACCGACCAGCAAGGAGGAAACACAAGATTTCCTAGGTGCCATAGGTTACTGGAGAATGCACATTCCCAAGTACAGCCAGATCGTGAGCCCTCTCTACCTGGTTACCCGCAAGAAGAACGATTTCCACTGGGGCCCTGAATAGCAACTAGCCTTCGCCCAGATCAAGCAGGAAATCACTCACGCCGTAGCCCTTGGCTCAGTCCGGACAGGGCCAGAGGTGAAGAACGTGCTCTGCTCTGCAGCCAGGAACAATGGTCTGTCCTGGAGCCTCTGGCAGTAGGTGCCTGGTGAGACTTGGGGCCGACCACTGGGATTCTGGGGCCGAAGCTACAGAAGGTCCGAAGCCAACTATACTCCCGCAGAGAAAGAGATCTTGGCAGCTTCTGAAGGAGTCCAAGCTGCCTCAGAAGTAATAGGCACAGAGGCACAACTCGTCCTGGCACCCCGACTACTGGTGCCGGGGTGGATGTTCAAAGGAAAGGTTCCTTCCACGCATCACGCCACCGACGCTACTTGGAGCAAATGGATCAGCCTCATCACGCAGCTTGCCTGAATTGGAAACCCAAGTCGCCCTGGGATCTTGGAAATAATTACCAACTGGCCGGAAGGTGAGACTTTTGGGTTATCTTCTGAAGAAGAAGAGGAGCAGGTGACACGTGATGAAGAAGCCCCACCATATAAAGAGCTACCAGAGAGTGAAAGACAATATGCCCTCTTCACTGATGGTTCCTGCCTAATTGCAGGCGCGAGCCAGAAATGGAAAGCCCCTCTATGAAGCCCCACACGACAAGTTGCACAGGCTACCGAAGGAGAAGGTGGATCGAGCCAATTTGCTGAGCTCAAAGCCGTTCAATTAGCTCTGGACATAGCTGAAAGAGAGAAGTGGCCAAAGCTCTACCTCTACACTGATTCATGGATGGTAGCCAATGCTCTGTGGGGTTGGCTGGAAAAGTGGAAGAAGGAAAATTGGCAGCGCAGAGGAAAACCAATCTGGGCTGCTGAGGAGTGGAAAGACATTGCCACTCAAGTAGAGAAGCTATCCGTGAAGGTCCATCATGTAGATGCTCACATCCCCAAGAGTCGGGCTAATGAAGAACATCGTAATAACAAGCAGGTAGATCAGGCTGCAAAAATAGAGGTGTCTCAGATAGACTTGGATTGGCAACATAAAGGAGAGTTGTTCCTAGCTCGATGGGCCCATGATGCCTCAGGCCATCAAGGCAGAGATGCCATCTATAAGTGGGCACGAGATCGAGGGGTGGATGTAACCATGGACAGTTTCTCCCTGGTTATCCATGATTGTGAGACATGCGCTGAGATCCAGCAGGCCAAGCGGGTGAATCCCCTTGTTTTGGGTGAACTACCCATGGCTCTGTACTTGTATCAGTATCAGCATGTATATATGTATATAATTCAGGTGATGCATGTATTTATATGGTTAAAAGGTTTAAGTTTCATGTAACATGTTAGTATGGGAAAAATTTGGGGTGGATAACGTTGAGGTTTTAGGAGCTCTCTTGGGGTTTTTTTTTCTGTTAAAGGAATTTTCCCCATTCGTGTTGCTTGGGGAGCAAATGGCTGGGTACTTAAGAAAAACAAAGGAGCTGGCTTCTCCTTTGTTTCACTTGGGTATGTGGCAGCAGTCGGTCTCCGGGTTTCAGACAGAGAGTGAGGTTGCTTTCTTCGGCTGCTTTTCCTTCTGCTGGAGAAGCCCCGGGATCCCAAAGCCCGCCTTCCCCGCCCCGCTGGGAGCCGGGCTGTGGCCGCCCTGCCCTGCCGTTCTTTGAGCCTTTGCTGCGTTGTAGCCCTTCTTGCCCTGCCTGCCCAGACCTCCAGGGGGTTCCCCGTTTGGATACACCTCGTCCACCACCAGGGATTTGTGCTCGTCCCTGCTGTTCCAGCCTGCCGTTCCTGCCTGCCGCTCCAGCCTGCTGTTCCCAAGGGTCCAGCCGGACACCGGGATTGCCTGCCCAGGGGTTTGTGAAGCTTCTTTGTTCCGTCCCTTCCTGGGATCCCAGGCCACCAGTGCTGCATGCTCCCCGAGCTCTCTCTGGAGCGCCCCCTGCAGCCACAGGGGAACCATCGTACCTGCCCTGCTCACCGGGAGCCGCCAGCACCCCTGCCGGCTGCGAGCAGAACTGCACCCGCGGGGAAAGGGCCGGACAGCTGAGAAGGCTGGGACTGGGTTTGTGATTGTTTGCTGTTACTGACATAGTTATTGTTGTTTGTTTGACTTGTTATACACATATAGATATATAATAGTAAAGAACTGTTATTCTTATTTCCCACATCTTTGGCTAAAAGCCCCTTGTTTTCAAAATTATAATAACTCGGAGGGAAGAGGGGTTGCATCTCCCATTCCAAGGGAGGCTCCTGCCTTTCTTAGCAGACATCCGTCTTTCAAACCAAGACAGACCCCGACATTTCACCTGGTTTTTTTTAACAAGAGAGATTTAAAACTTAACATTGAAAACAACTGGATAAACATAACAAGAACAGTTTTAAAACAAAACAAGCCACCCTCCTGAGTCTTTAAATGTCCAAACAGATTCTCTGGAACATCTTAAAGCTGACAGAAGGGAGCCAGGACTCTCCAGGCATGCTTTGTGGGGAAACTGAGGCAGGAGAGGGTTTAATTTCTTTCCTCCCCCTTTTCATCCCCCACTCGGCATTGGAAAGGGATTTTTGGGGAAACAATTGGCAAAGGTATGGTTTTGTGAGGGAAACCATTGGTGGAAAAAGGGATTTGGAATACACTGGAGGTAATAGGATATAGGATAAAAGGGAAAGGTGGGATTAGGAAAGGGAGACTGTAGGGGAAGCTCATAATGGGAATATTGTCTAACATGACTACGGTTTTTAGCATATGTACTGCCTTTTACAGGAACACCATCAGGCCCGGTGACCTCCACTGCCTGCAACCCCTTTCTACCTTGTATAATTTTGAATTCCACTACCTCTCCATCTCCTAAACTTGGGATGTATTTTTCAAGGTGTAGTGGTTTTGGTTCAAAATATTCATTACTTTCTTATTTTCCTTCTGTGAGATAAGAATTAGGAGAAAGCAAAGCCGGCACAAACCTTAAACAGTTGCACTACAATGAAAGAGTTTTATTACTAATAGAATTAAAAGTAAAGAGAAATAACAAGAAATTTAAGTAAATCCCCCCCCCCCCCCCTTTCCAGCACTTCTCTTCTTTTACCCAGCTCGCACAAAGGATAACAGAACATGGGATGTTAGTCAGTGTTCCAGTTCTTGAAAAGTCTCTCTCTTATGCTTAAGGAAAAAAAAGGGTTTTCTTCAGTTGCACGTGGTTTCCAAACTGCCACCAACAGCAGACCCGCCCAGAAACAATTAATCTGCTGTGGTGTAAAACATCTCTCCCATGAAAAATCTCACAGTTCCTTCACACTGCAAAACATGGGCCATCACATGGGGTTATTAATCTTTTTAAGGATAAGTTATTTTGGCCTGCACACAAAGGCTTTCTTCGCCACAAGTCTCTAAAAGCCTCTCACTGCTTCTATATAGCCTGGCATAGGCACTCTTCACAATCTTCACAGGATTCTCCATCCCCCCATGTACTTCAAATGGATTAAAAAGACAAACAGTTTGCGGTATTACAGTTTCGTACCACAGCATGCAAGAAGTTTTTTTAAGCTACGCGCGAGAATCGCTGCACCGCCCTCTTTTCTCCCATCACCATTTTCAGCTTTGTCTCACATGACTCACTTTCTCTCTGACTCTGAAGCCGCCACATTGAAGAGTGTTCTTGTTCAGGCTTTATGGTAGAGAAAGCTTCGCTCCCGCTGTGCTGCTGGCTGCGTGGTGTCCTCTTCAGTTCAGCACGAAGTGTGCTGGCTGCAGAAAGGAGGCTACGCCGGATCCCATTGACTCTGCCGGCTCTGCATGGAGAGGAGAAGGACTCGCCTGTCCTAAGAAGCCGCGCTGGATGGGTTTAGCTGTGTGGCAGTCCATGGCTGGTTTTAGCTGCCTGTGGCTCTGGGACAGCACCCCCCCAGAGATCCAGGGTCCGTGCCGCGGCGTTGGGAAAAGGGGGGAAAGGAACAGTGGCCCCGGCCTGGCCCGGCGGGGCCTGGAGGCTCGGACCCCCCCTACCTTCCAGCAGGCGAGCTCGGACAAAAGGCAATTCCTGCCTTTCTGTGCAGTTTAATTATGTAAATTGTGAGAAGCATCATTAGTCTAAAAGACTGTCCATCAACTCAGGTTCAACCCACTAAACAGGGTTATTCGTTTTAATAGCAGTTCTATGAATGAATATGTGTTGCTGGTTGTCACATCTTGTTATAAAACCATAATTTTGTTTAACATTCCCAGTCAGGCTCACCTCAGCTTCCAAAAGGGGCAACTGCTGTGATCCCCTGGTCACCCCAGCAATGGAGACAGGTTCTGCCCCCACATGTCCCGATGGCATTAAAGTACACTGTGGCCCAGTATCAACCAATGCATCATATTTTTGTGGCTCTGATATGCCAGGCCATCGGATCCACACTGTCCAGAAAACCCGGTTCTCCCGTGCCTCTCCCTGGCTAGAGGCAGGGCCCCTCCAGCCCTGGTTATCATTCTTTCCCTGGGCGTATTCTGTAATACCTGGCAGCTCGGTCACGGGAGGCTGAGGCTACTTTCACCTTAGTGGAACCCCCTCGGTTAGTGCCTCCCTCCTTGAGTTCACGCACCGGCGCTGCCAGGAAAGAAGTGGGTTTCCCATCCCACCTTCTCATGTCTTCCCCATGCTTGCAAAGGAAAAACCACAGCTCAGCTCGTGGGGTGTACCCTCTCTCTCTAGCTGGGGGATGACGGGCTCTGACTTGGGGGCCTGTGACTCGCACTGGTGCCACACTGATCTTCCTCATCTCCTCCCTCATCTCCCCCCTCATCTCCTCCCTCATTTCCTTCCTCATCTCCTTCATCTCTTCTTTGAGGTCCTGGACCACAGCAGAGACACGAGCTTTCAGCGGACCATTGACCATACTGTCATAATTCCTGAGCTTGTTGGCGACAGAGCCCACTGTTTCTCGATTATTGTCAGCATCAGTCATGGCAATGAAGGTGGTGTATTGCAGTGGCCCTAGCTTTGCCAGATTCCACATCATCTGTCCTGTGCACCTGACCTTATCGGGGTCATTATCATGCTGTCCATCCCTCCCAAAGAGTACCTCTAATACTGCCACCTCTCTTAGCTGTTGGATCCCTTCCTTGAGTGTCTTCCACTGCATTCTATGATGGTGTTATAAATAAAGTATGTAATTCGTGCTATTATGGAATGTAATCAGACCATGTAGAGACAGAGTTTTAAAATCCCTCCCCCAGCCTGGATAAGAGAAAAATTTCACAACACTAAAGGAAGTTCTCTCACAATAAGTGAGGATCCTACCTAGGTGGGGTTAGATCTTATCACCGGGACATTTGCACCATGACGATCACCACACTCTGATATCTACATTGCATCTGATAAGGAATCGGACATTCCGGGAACTAAGAATAACTATTCCAGGAACCAGATTTGGCCCATTCATCAACAGAAATAGCCCACTCATCACCCAGGATGGACAATTCATCAGATCCAGGAAAGGCTTTGTGCAGCCCAACTCTGGGACAAGAAAACTTCATGAACACGAGAAGAATAGAATTAATTCGGACTTCACCCAAAAACCGTATAAGAAGGGACCAGCCGAAGCAGCATTCATGAACTTGGGAGGTCTGGTGTGATAGAGATCAGATCTATGCGTGTTCACCCAGCTCCGACCCCGGGCTCGGTGCTGCTTTTCTCAATCATGGCTTTTGAAACCGATATTTCGGTCGCATAATAAATGTCATTTCTTTATAAATTTTGATTGGGCAATTTTGCTTATCTCAATGGTACTCCTGCATTCTGTCTTTGTGAATGAACCTTTCTCTCACACTCATTAAGAGCCGCTCCCAGAGAGAAAGGGGTCCTGGCTCTCTCACAAATATCTGGTCCACACCTGGGTCCTCGGTCAACGATCCCAGATACCTTGCCTCACCACTATCCAGTTGCACACCTGTGCCCATAAGGTCCCAAACCCGAAGCAGACAGGTTGTATAAGGCTCATGCCCCCTTCACACAATGTCTTTTCGCATACTACGGAGCCTGTCGTACGACAGGGACTCAGTGATGATTTCTGGCTCTGGCTCTCCTGCTGGTTGTGAGGGCCCTGGTTCCCCATCATCATTAACTGGTCGTACTGATTTGGTCTTATACTTCCTCCTTTGCACAGGGGCGACTGCTGCTGGCTGTGGTTGTCCTTGGGGTTCAGCTGGAGCCTGGACGGTTGTAACATCCGTGGGTTCCACTGCTGCACCATCGGACTCACCCTCTTTGGGGCAGGGAGAGGGTTTTTCACTAGCTGAGGAGGTGCATTGCCTCGGCAATTGGCATATACCCTGGCCCACCTGGCCCATCTCCTGGCACATCTCCTGGCGCATCTCCGGCATCCCCTTCACCAGTACCCCCACCCAGTTCAGGTAGTCCATTTCTGAGGTGAGCTGTTGGGCGGTATCAGGCTGTGGGGCAGGGTCAGGCTCTGGGGTAGGATCTCTAGTGTCTGGGGCTGTGTCAGGTTCTGGGGCAGGATCAGGCTCTGAGGTAAGATCTCTGGTGTTAGGGGCCGTGTCAGCTTCTGGGGCAGGATCAGGCTCTGGGGTAGGATCTCTAGTCTCTGAGGCCAGTGTCTGGGTAGTTATTCAAGCCAATCTCAACTTATCCCTGAGTGCTAAATAGAGTAGGCCTATCAGCACCAGTTGGTTAGTACTCAGAGGGAATCTAAACCCTTCGAAAATTGGTGGGGTGGGCCCAAAGAACTGGTTGAGGGATTGGGAGAAAACTTCCCCTGGTGTCATTTCCTCACAGAAGGTACCATTTTTAACATAACCCCAGAAACATGCACTTAGTGTGTGATAGCCCTTTATCCATGCACCCACATTCCAGAGGAAGTTAAAAACCCATGAATTCCTCACCTTCTCGACCCATAGCGCAAACTGGATAACAGCAATGGTAGCCTTAGTCAGAGGACCCATGTTCAGGTAAGGAGCTGCAAAGGGGAAGAATATGGCCACAACCACCTGCCACCTGAACCAGGGTAAACTAGACCACATAGTGCTGCTTAGCAAGGTTCCTATATCCAGCACACAAAGTTAAGTTATCCAGGAACTGTTATTTCTTTTTCACCTCTCTCTCTTAATGCCCTCAGGCCCCACGGTTGGGCGCCAAGATCTGTCTTGGTTTGAAAGACAGGTGTCTGCTAAGGAAGGCAGAAGCCTCCCTTGGAATGGCAAATGTAACCCCTTTCCCTCTGATTTATTATAATTTTGAAATCAAGGGCTTTTAGGCAAAGATGTGGGAAATAGGAATAACAGTTCTTTACTATTATATATATAACCAGTCAAACAAACAACAATAGCTATGGCAGAAACAGCAAACAATCACAAACCCAGTCCCAGCCTTCTCGGCTGTCCGGCCCTTTCCCCTCGGGTGCAGTTCTGCTCGCAGCCAGCAGGGGTGCTCGGCGGCTCCTGGTGAGCAGCGCAGGTGCGATGGTTTCCCCGCGGCTGCAGGGGGTGCTCCGGAGTGAGCTCGGGGAGCACGCAGCACTGGTGCCCTGGGATCCCACGAAGGGATGGAACAAAGAAGCTTCACAAACCCCTGGGCAGCCAATCCCGGTGTCCGGCTGGACCCTCAGGAACAGCAGGCAGGAACGGCAGGCTGGAACGGCAGGGACGAGCACAAATCCCGGGTGGCAGATGTGATGTATCCAAGCGGGGAACCCCCCGGAGGTCTGGGTAGGCAGGGCGAGCACGGCTACAACGTAGCTCGAAGCAGCGGCAGGGCAGGGCCGCCACAGCCCAGCCTCCAGCGGGGCGGGGAAGGTGGGCTTGGGATCCTGGTGTTATTTCCAGCAGAAAGAAAAGCGGCTGTGGGAAAACCAGCTTCCTCTCTTTCTGGATGCCAAGACCCAACTGCCCACACCCCCAGTGAAACAAAAAGAGCAGCCAGGTCCTTTGTCTTTCCTTAAGCACTCAGCGATTTGTTCCCTTTGCAACATGTATGGGGGGGGGGGGGGGGGAAATTCCTTTAACAGAAAAAAAAACCCTAGGACTAAACCAAAACCCCAACAGTGGGTCAGCACCCTGAGTGAAGTCCATAATAGAACAGGATTTTGGGGTAAAGAAGGAAGTCCATGGTGACTTCGTTCTTCTGAAAGAGGCATTTATTGTCTAAATAGAACAGTAGGTGTATATGTGGGAAAAAGTGTTTGTGACTGGATATTATCTTTCAGTTTATCTATTAGCAGAAGAAGGGGGAGTGTGTAGAAAATTAAATTACTCAAACTGCTGTTTGCAAATAGATGTCAATGGAAAAGTGGTGAAACTAATAACAAAAGGAATAAGGTTAGCTCATTTACCAGTCCAAACAGAAAGAATGGGAATGAGACATGTTTTCGTGGTTACCTGGTGGACTATGGATTAAATGAATGCTTTTTTTCCTCTTATGTGCTGTAGCAACTCTAATCTTTTTACCATGCATGATCCCTTGCTTAGTGCAACTTATTCAACATGTGATCAAAGGGATGCAGGTAGTAGCCATGCCTACAGATCCAGAGATGGCTACAAAAGGACAGAAAATGATGCCACTGCAAATAATTGCAAAGCCAAAAAAGACCCAAGAACAGAAAATTAAGTCAATGATAACTAAAGTTTGTAAAGACAATTATTGAGAAAATAAAAGAGGAGAGATTGAAAGGAATGAGAGAGATTTTTCTTTACAAACAACCTGTGGGTCTGCTAGATAAGACCAGGTACTGAGAGATGAAAGAAGCAATGGGAGGAACCAGAAATTCGATAGGAATTCCACTGATTGACACAAGGAAAAGAAAAGGGGGGGGGGGGGGTATACATTAGAAGGGGGTCTGTATTAAGCGATTCGGGAAGCCTGTACATCTCACGTAACTCAGCCAATGGGGAAAGAGAAAGGTTGATGTGGCCGGGAAATTAGGATAAAAAGGAGGCTTCGTCCTCTTAACAGTTTGAGAGACCCCAGGGGAAATGCCCCATGGCCTCTCCCTTTATTTGAATAAAGTAACAGGACTCCTCTATCTCCTTTTTGGACATAAACCTCTGGTGTTTGTGGATTAATTTTCCTGACAGGATGGAAAAGGGGTTTCCTTTACAAACCCCCAGGGGCAACCGATCCTGGTGCCTCTCCGGATAGCAAAAGGAGCTGTAGCAGGGACCTTGGAAGCAGCAAGATGGAACAGCACGGATGAGCAAAATCCCGGAGTGGTAGACGAGATGTATCAGAAACTCCGCAGCTGTAACCGCGGCGCGTCCCAGCAGGTAGGGAGTGCGGGGCTACAGTGCAGCAAAAACCCGGAGCAGTGGCAAAGAATCGGCGGGGGCTGGGCAGTGGCAGCCCGGCTCCTGAACACAGCCAGGAGAGGCTCCCTTGGAGGGGAAAAGGGCTCGGGGTCCCGGGGTTTCCCCTGAGGCACCCGAGCAGGTGGTGAAAGTCCCCCCCCCCCCCCCCTTCCCCAGTAAGCAGCAACTGGTCTGTCCTCCTCCGAAGCTGAGAGAGCAAGAGAGCAAAGAGCTGAGGCCAGCCCCTTTTTTCCCCAGCCCAATTCTCACGGTATCTCTGCCCTTCCAAGAGAAACCCCCCAGCTAAGAGAATAGCCAGCCGCACCCTTCCCTTGGCCACTTCTTTTGTCTCTTCTAAGGACCTGTCGTTATGGTTTCTTAGTGACAGATGGGACAAAATTCCATGACAGAAAGAAACAAAGGGAAAAATCCCAAACCGCAAAACAATGTCAGCCAGCCATGGATTTATAGGGGTCCATCTGGAGCAGCAGAGGAGAGCTACAGGTCTATATCGTTGATTAGAAAGGGAGGAAGAAGAAGAAGAAGCAGCAGAATAATCAAGGAGAGGAGGGGTCATTTATTTTTGAATGCCTCCAGCCTTCTAATTCCTTCAGTTGTCGTTCTTTGCAGAAAAAGTGATAAATGGAAAGGAGCTCAAATCTGAAATGGATGCTCCTGCCCTGGCGTGTGTCACTATGCTTTTCTGTATGCTGTCTAAAACTGCATTGCCTTTTCCTGACTGCTGTGTCCTAACACCTGTGCAACAGTGTGCCATCCTCCAGGTGTCTTTCAGTTGTGCCTCCAAAGAACATCCTCTCCTGTTGTCTTGGTTTGAAAGACAGGTGTCTGCTAAGGAAGGCAGAAGCCTCCCTTGGAATGGCAGATGTAACCACTTTCCCTCCAAGTTATTATAATTTTTGAAATCAAGGGATTTTAGGCAAAGATGTGGGAAATAGGAATAACAGTTCTTTACTATTATATATATAACCAGTCAAACAAACAACAATAACTATGGCAGAAACAGCAAACAATCACAAACCCAGTCCCAGCCTTCTCGGCTGTTGGGCCATTTTTCCCCTCGGGTGCAGTTCTGCTCGCAGCCGGCAGGGGTGCTGGCGGCTCCCGGTGAGCAGGGCAGGTGCGATGGTTTCCCTGTGGCTGCAGGGGGTGCTCCGGAGCGAGCTCGGGGACCACGCGGCACTGGTGCCCTGGGATCACGGGAGGGATGGAACAAAGGTTTCACAAACCCCTGGGCAGATGGCCCCGGTGTCCGGCTGGACCTTTGGGAACAGCTGGCAGGAACAGCAGGCTGGAACGGCAGGGATGAGCAGAAATCCCGGGTGGCAGACGCGATGTATCCAAGCGGGGAACCCCCCGGAGGTCAAGGCAGGCAGGGCGAGCACGGCTACAAGGCAGCGAAGGCTCGAATCAGCGGCGGGGATGGGCGGCCACAGCCCAGCCTCCAGCGGGGCAGGGAAGGCGGGCCAGTGATCCTGGGATCTTTCTCAGCAAAAAAAAATAGAACGGCCGAAAAGAACCAGCAGCTTCTCTCTCCGAACACTGAGAGCGAACTGACACCACATCCAGGTGAAACAAAGGAGTAGCCAGGTCTTTTGTTTTCTCTTAAGCACCCAGCGTTTTCTATCTTAGTAACAGAATGGGGGAAAATTCCTTTAACAGAAAAAACTAGACCTCTTAAAACCCCAACATTATACACCCCGAATTTTTTCCCATACTAACATGTTACATGAAACTTAACCTTTTTAACCATATAAATACATGCATCACCCTAATTATATACGTATATACATGCTGATACTGATACAAGTACAGAGCCATGGGTAGTTCACCCTAAGACAAGGTCCCCTTGAGGTATGCATCAGGTCTCTCCATCCTTTTGCATTACCCACCAGGTGCAACCTGGTCCCTGAACAAAAACAACCCCACAGATGGGTTTGTCTTTGCTCAAGGCAGACTTTACCCAAACAGTTTTTCCAAGCATACCTCTCACGTGCTCCACTGGAACCTTATCCCCGTCTGTTGTTTGTAGGGGTTCAGGTTGGGCAGGGCCTGCTCAGCTGGTGGAGCCTCGGGTGTTAATTAACCAGGTGACTCTTGCTAAATGCACCTCCCAGTTTTTGAAAGTCCCCCCACCCAGTGCCTTCAAGGTAGTTTTAAGTGGGCCATTACACCGCTCAACCTTCTCAGCTGCTGGTGCATGGCAAGGGATGTGGTACACCCACTCAATGCCATGTTCCCTAGCCCAGGTGTTTATAAGGCCGTTTTTGAAATGAGCCCCATTGTCAGACTCGATTCCCTCAGGGGTGCCATGCCTCCAAAGGACTTGCTTCTCAAGGCCCAGGATGGTGTTCCGGGCCATAGCGTAAGGCACATGGTAAGTCTGCAGCCATCCTGTGGTGGCTTCTACCATTGTGAGCACATGGCGCTTGCCTTGGCGGGTTTGAGGCAGTGTGATGTAATCAATCTGCCAGGCTTCCCCATACTTGTATTTGGACCATCGCCCACCATACCACAGGGGCTTCACCCGCTTGGCCTGCTAGATCACAGGGCATGTCTCACAATCATGGATAACCTGGGAGATACTGTCCATGGTTAGATCCACCCCTCGATCTCATGCCCACTTATAGGTGGCATCTTGTCATAGGTTAGCAAGCATAGTCCCGGAAGGGATGTCCTTGCTAAGGGGTGCTTACAGCTTCTTCTGGGACCTGATAGAACCTATCAGCTGGCCAGTTTGAATAAGAACAATTCTTTAAGCCACTTAAAATTGTGACCGCCTCTGTGATCCACATTTAAGAATAGACGGACTCCCCCCCCCCCCCCAAGCTCTCTCTCTCGTTTCCGGTGATGGGACAGTTGGCTGCGGGCCCTGTGTGGGGGCCAGCAGGCCCGGCCAGGCCCTGCTTGGGCCAGGCCGGGCCAGGCCACGGCCATCCTGGAGTCGATGGACCTGTTCCAGCTGTGGGACTCCCCCCACTGCCTTGCTGTGGGCAGCCAGAGCGGCTTGGCTCTCCCCCCTCTCCACTGCGATAAGAAAAATTCAACATTCCAGCTGCAAAGCTGCAAGGCCGAGGTGAGATTAACCCTTTTATTGCTGTGAAGAGCTGAAAACCTGAGGGAAGAGAGAGAGGAGATGCTTAAAGCTGAAAGTCTGTTGTGAAGCTATGATATATCAGAGTATCCCATTGTAATTCCATGAAGATATGGGGGGTGGAGTGTTCAACTTGTAAGCAAAAGCACCTGCGCTGAGATAGGCAGATGCTGACACAGCTGTAATTTCATGAGAAGTTTGGACAGGGAGAGATGGACCAGATGAGGACTTCTGCTCCAAATGGGAATGGAGAAAACCTCAGTTCCTAGAGATGCTCCCAGAGATAGTTCTAATGATGAAGATGAGGAAGACCCTTTGCTCCCAGGGAAGGAGAAGGGCCTCTGTTTTTTCTTGTCTCTGAACGGCTCAACCTTAAAATTGTACCCCAAAAAACTTCAAAAGTGGACTCTCAAAAGCATTTGGGGGAAAAGCTGCAAGTCGGGGGAAGGGACTCACATCCCGAGCAGAGAGACCACTTCCTAAATGGACTGACCAATATTTGGAAGTGGGTGGCTGTCTCGTTGTGATACTGTTTTCATTGCACGAGCAAGAAGAGACTTCTCTTTCTAAGTGGACTGAACAAGGTTATTATGGAAGTGGTAAACAGACTGAACATCTTAAGGGCTGTCTTTTTCCATTGTCAGTGGGAGAAGGGAGGAAGGTGGGGGGAGGAGGAGAGTTCTGAAGGTGGTATAATTTTTTTTTTTCTTCTTTTACGCCTGTTAATAAACTTCTTTATATTCTTTCAAGTTTGGTGCCTGCTTTGTATTTCTCCTAATTCTTATCTCACAGAAGATAAACAGTAATGATCATTTTAGACCAAACCACTACACTAAATTGGTGTTTCCGCCTGGTTACAAACCCAACCTGCTACACATCTCTGCCTTGATGGCCTGAGGCATCATGGGCCCATCGAGCTAGGAACAACTCTCCTTTATGTTGCCAATCCAAGTCTATCTGAGACACCTCTATTTTTGCAACCTGATCTACCTGTTTGTTTTTATGATGTTCTTCATTAGCCCGACTCTTGGGGATGTGAGCATCTACATGATGGACCTTCACGGATAGCTTCTCTACTCGAGTGGCAATGTCTTTCCACTCCTCAGCAGCCCAGATTGGTTTTCCTCTGCCCTGCCAATTTTCCTTCTTCCACTTTTCCAGCCAACCCCACAGAGCATTGGCTACCATCCATGAATCAGTGTAGAGGTAGAGCTTTGGCCACTTCTCTCTTTCAGCTATGTCCAGAGCTAATTGAACGGCTTTGAGCTCAGCAAATTGGCTCGATCCACCTTCTCCTTCGGTAGCCTGTGCAACTTGTCGTGTGGGGCTTCATAGAGGGGCTTTCCATTTCTGGCTCGCGCCTGCAATTAGGCAGGAACCATCAGTGAAGAGGGCATATTGTCTTTCACTCTCTGGTAGCTCTTTATATGGTGGGGCTTCTTCATCACGTGTCACCTGCTCCTCTTCTTCTTCAGAAGATAACCCAAAAGTCTCACCTTCCGGCCAGTTGGTAATTATTTCCAAGATCCCAGGGCGACTTGGGTTTCCAATTCAGGCAAGCTGCGTGATGAGGCCGATCCATTTGCTCCAAGTAGCGTCGGTGGCGTGATGCGTGGAAGGAACCTTTCCTTTGAACATCCACCCCGGCACCGGTAGTCGGGGTGCCAGGAGGAGTTGTGCCTCTGTGCCGATTACTTCTGAGGCAGCTTGGACTCCTTCATAGGCTGCCAAGATTTCCTTCTCTGTGGGAGTGTAGTTGGCTTCAGATCCTCTGTAGCTTTGGCTCCAGAATCCCAGTGGTTGGCCCTGAGTCTCACCAGGCACCTTCTGCCAAAGGCTCCAGGACAGACCATTGTTCCTGGCTGCAGAGTAGAGCACGTTCTTCACCTCTGGTCCTGTCCTGACTGGGCCAAGGGCTACAGCATGAGCGATTTCCTGCTTGATCTGGGTGAAGGCTTGCTGCTGTTCAGGGCCCCAGTGGAAATTGTTCTTCTTGCAGGTAACCAGGTAGAGAGGGCTCACGATCTGGCTGTACTCGGGAATGTGCATCCTCCAGAAATCTATGGCGCCTATGAAAGCTTGTGTTTCCGTCTTGTTGGTCGGCGGAGACATTGCTGTGATCTTATTGATGACTTCTTGGGAATCTGATGTCGTCCATCTTGCCACTTTACTCCCAGGAACTGGATCTTATTGAGCAGGTCCCTTGACTTTGCTCTTCTTGATGGTGAAACCAGCTTCCAGAAGAATTTGGATGATTCTTTCTCCTTTCTCAAAAACTTCTGTTGCAGTGTTCCCACACAATTATGTCATCAATGTACTGCAGATGGTCTGGGGCCTCACCCTCTTCCAGTGCAGCCTGGATCAGTCCATGGAGGATGGTGAGACTGTGCTTCCACCCCTGGGGCAGTCAGTTCCAGGTGTACTGCACGGCCCTCCAGGTGAAGGCAAACTGAGGCCTGTACTCTGCTGCAAGAGGAATGGGGAAAAATGCATTAGCAATGTCAGTAGTGGCATACCACTTCGCTGCTTTGGACTCCAGCTCGTACTGGGGCTCCAACATGTCTGGCATGGCAGCACTCAGTGGTGGAGTCACTTCATTCAAGGCACAATAGTCCACAGTCAATCTCCATTCTCCATCAGACTTGCCCACAGGCCAGATGGGGCTGTTGAAGGGTGAGTGGGTCTTGCTGACCACCCCTTGGCGCTCCGGCTCACGGATCATCTTGTGGATGGGGATCACACTATCTCGATTTGTCCGATACTGCCGGCGATGCACTGTCGAGGTGGCAATTGGCACTCGTTGCTCTTCCACTTTCAGGAGCCCCACTGCAGAAGGATTCTCTGATAGTCCAGGCAGGGTGTTCAATTGCCTAATGCCCTCTGCCTCCACAGAAGCAATCCCAAATGCCCACCTGAGTCCTTTCGGGTCTTTGTAATAGCCGTTCCGGAGGAAGTCTATGCCCAGAATACACGGGGCCTCTGGGCCGGTCACAGTCGGGCGCTTTTGCCACTCCTTCCCAGTCAGGCTCACCTCAGCTTCCAACGGGGTCACCTGCTGTGATCCCCTGGTCACCCCAGCGATGGAGACAGGTTCTGCCCCCACATGTCCCGATGGCATTAAAGAACACTGTGGCCCAGCATCAACCAATGCATCATATTTTTGCGGCTCTGATGTGCCAGGCCATCGAATCCACACCGTCCAGAACACCCGGTTCTCCCGTGCCTCTTCCTGGCTAGAGGCATGGCCTCTCTAGCCCTGGTTATCATTCTTTCCCTGGGTGTACATGCTCGAGGTACCTTCAAGAGGATCCGACATATCATCCTCCCCTTTGTAATACCTGGCAGCTCGGTCACGGGAGGCTGAGGCTACTTTCACCTTAGTGGAACCCCCTCGGTTAGTGCCTCCCTCCTTGAGTTCACACAACCGCGCTGCCAGGACAGAAGTGGGTTTCCCATCCCACCTTCTCATGTCTTCCCCATGCTTGCAAAGGAAAAACCACAGCTCAGCTCGTGGGGTGTACCCTCTCTACCTAGCTGGGGGATGATGGGCTCTGACTTGGGGGCCTGTGACTCACACTGGTGCCACACTGACCTCCCTCATCTCCTCCCTCATCTCCTCCATCATTTCCTTCCTCATCTCCTTCATCTCCCCTTTGAGGTCCTGGACCACAGCAGAGACATGAGCTTTCAGCAGGCCATTGACCATACTGTTATTACCGCTGGCTTGGTTCCTACGGTATATCACCGTGTCCCGCAGCCATAGGGAGGAGGAGGAGAGAAGATCCAGCAGGCAGGAATTGTGCAGCAAGATTGATATATTTAATTATTTTACAAACTCTTTTATAGACTTTTTTCTTCATAGTCTAATTGGACAAAGGACCAGCCACCCCTTGGGGTGATTGGCTAAAATCCTAAGACATCCATTGTCAAAATATTTTTCTACTATACCATAAACAAGAATTTTCAAGGTTGCCGGCGGCTTGGTTGTTTACATTCCCTGCTACCTCTTCTGTGAGAGAGAAAAGTCTCTCACGGAGTTAGAAAATAACAAGAAAATCCTCGCTGGCAGCATTTTTGTACCTACATACTGTCATAATTCCTGAGCCTGTTGGCAACAGAGCCCACTGTTTATCGATTATTTGTTGCTGC